>NC_068403.1:274269-296687 GCF_023724105.1 Carassius gibelio | reverse complement strand
TGGCACCTCTCTGGCAGGCATTTGTCGAGTTGCGGGCTGGGCGACACCTAACACCTTCGCAAGGTTTTGCAACCTACGTGTAGAGCCAGTTTCTTCCTGTGTGTTGGGTAACAGATATATTAGCGGGAAGGGCTGGCTGGGTGTCACGCTTGCTGTGCCAATCCCCCTAACACAGGGATGCGAGCGCCTTTCTTCTCCCAGTAGAGTTCCCCGGTTGGCGCACCCTGGTTGAGCATCCTCCAGCACCCTCGGCAGTCAGACTTGGCGGAGCAGTCTGTCGCCAGGCCCAGTACAGGCCCAGCGTTTTCTCTTAAACTTAGAGATGATTGGCCTCCCAAGTGAGACCCCATATGTCGTTCGACATAACGTCTCCATTCCCTCCATCAGGGAACGAGGGTTACGTACGTAACCGAGACGTTTCTTAAGTAGTGGAGATATACGTGCCTGTCTAAATGATGAGGGAAAAACACCAGTTTGGAGGGAAGTGTTGATGTTATGAGTGAGTGCAGGTACAACTTAAGGAGAAATGGCTTGAAGGAGATGAGGTATTTGTACTTTATACATTATATGTATTACCGCATTACTAGTTTGATTATATAGTTATTATATTAATGGAATTTACCAGTAAAAATACTGTGGAAAACTAGTTCAGACAGGAACCACTTTGGCAAGTTTACTTGAGTTTATTGAACACAATTTATCTTTGGCGGTATGGTTCCTTATGGGGGTTCTTGCTCCCAGAATAATTGAACATACAAGTGCTTTAACATTAACCACCCTGGAACCATCAGCTTAGAAATACATGACAATTAAGACTCTTATTAATGTTTTTAAAGCAAACAGTGATAATCATGTAGATATGGCAGTGGGATGCCTATCCTTTTGCCTGATTATGAGGATGAGTGTCTCATAGCAGTGAGGTCCATGACAGCTAAGATTTGAAAGCCTTAGTGATCTGAAACAAAGAAGATGGCTACCAGAAGGTGCACAGTAGTATGCTCATGCTTATAATGAGGAGGGAGGGAGGGTTGCGAGCCGTTGAGCATACTTACCGAGCAGTGGTGCCACGTATATATTTCCTGTGTAATAGGAGAGTGGTAGTGATTGGAGTGATTTGACAGCTGACGGCATCAGCTGGTCACAGCCTATGCCTCCGTGGCCTGACTGAACTAACGCTGCATTCAGTTTGTAATGAAATTTGATTCTTCATGTGACTTTTTTGTGTCTTTTTTTTGTTACTGTAAATTTATAGTAAGTTCAGTCTGTAAACTTAAAATTTTGTTATCAGAGTTAGCATTACTTTCTTTCTCTCTTCTTCCAGTCTTCATTCAATCTCAGTACCTGAAAAAGTAGATCCCTCACCCCCAACCCGAAGGGATAGTGATATGGAAATATTTGGGTGAGTAAATTATGACTTATTTTTATTTTATTTTTTGGTAGAAACAGTTCTTTTACCAAGTTTCAGTGCTCAATTATGATGGTACCTATTACCTATTACCTATTACCTATTTTTTTTTTTCTTTTTTAAATTCAGATCCACTGATATGAATAACAACCGGACTTCTCTGTGTCTCTTCCTAAAATATGCACTCGCAGACAGCTACAATTTTAACGCATAACATTCTGAATTGTTGTTCTTGGAGGCAAAAAAAATGAAATAAATAAATAAATAAATAAATAAATAAATAAATAAAAATAATGATAAAAAAAAATAAATAAATACAAAAAAAAACATTAAAAAAGCCAAGGAAATAATAGCTCAGAAATTAATTTGTTTGTCATTAATTTGATCTTTGGTCCCACTTTATAAGGGATACTAATAAAGATTAGAATCAAGTATGGTCTCATGGTTAGGTTAATGGGGAAGAGGTGGGATCGACAGTTTAATTGTAGATGTAACTTAAATTAACATAGTACTTAAAGCCACTTAATACAAAATGAGTCATTTTCTTTTTTCCTATTTTGGCTGTGTTCAGTTAATATGTTTTTTGTCTGGAAAGGTCTTTGCAGTATTTTCTTTGCTAAGACAGGACTGAAGCATTTCTCACTTATGAAAGACAGCACATACTCATAGACAGTGACAGATTACATCTTACTCCTATGACCAAACTGATGTAGACTTCTGTTACAGTAGAAGAGTTGTCAGATAGACAAACAGACAGTCATAAAGACAGACAGACATGGTACATTAGCATCCCAGTTCCCAGTTTATCCTTCCCTAAGATAGAATTTTGTACAGAAAGTGTCATGACCAGGATTTGAACATACCTATAAGGGAATGCAAAGTTTTATCTCAGGGAAACACATTTTAGCTCTGAACAAAGTAAATGGATCATGTGAGTTGAGATATAAAATCTATGATTTTGAAGTGCACTCACTCGTTTAACCCTCTCGAGTCTAAGGGTATTTTTGGGGCCTGGAGAAGTTTTATCATGCCCTGACATTTGTGCTTTTTTCAGTTTCTTATAAATATCTAAATGGGTAAAGTCTAATCTCACTGTAATCAGCACAAACTGGGCTATAATAATATGTGAAATGCATGTATGTACATGATTGTGTTTTTGAGAAAAAAAAAAAAATATTATAAAATATTATGCGTGGTTAGTGAAAAACAAAAAATGTTAAAACGCTTTTTGCCAAATTTAGATCTATTCAAGCAGTTTTGGAACATTTCATTCTTGACATTTTTTTTTTTTTATTTCTTCAGTGGAACTTGCAACAATAGGTGGCTAATTATGCTTTTGGAAAATGCACACTTGATTAATACTACTGCTCAAAGCAGTATTTTTTTCAGGTATATTATAGAGTGGATATTGTTTGAGATAATATCTTTACTACACTATAAATCTTCACCACAGTGCCTGCAGGAGAATTATGGGTTCCGCACAAGTTAAACTTGGACCGTATGCTATTGACTTACACAAGAAATTTTTTTTTTACTAAGCCTTCATTTGGTTAGAACTAGCAAAAATCATGTTTAAAGTGATGCACTTGGAAATGAAAGTCAACTCTCATGTCAAGAATGAAATGTTCCAAACAAACTGCTTGAATAGATCAAAATTTGGCAAAAAAGCACATCAGCTGCATGTGCAGTTACAGCTACATGTGGCCAAAGAGGCTGTATTGACATTGTGGGAAGATTAATGTGTCCCATCCCCACTACAGATGGATGACCTTCACCATCATGTAACTGTGTGTGTGTGTGTGTGTGTTTTTCATATTACAACAGGGGCAGGCGACAGAGCAGAGTGCCCTGGCTGGAGAAATCTGGGGAATGGTAAACATGAATCAGCAAGATAAGTGCCTCTAAACAGAAGACATAAAAGAAAGCCATTTAGTGAAATAGCCGTTTCTGCAAATTGCACCACTATTCCAAGGGGACCCATTTGCGTTAAGCTTCCTAGAATGTAGCAAAGAGCTATGATACCTACTTTACAATTACACCAAGGATTTTATTTAAATGTATTTATTGTGACTGAATTACATTGAAGCACCATGTTGACACAGTGCGAAATCAGCACAAAATACGCATATGGTAGCATATCATTCCAAATGTATTAGAAAAGGTCAGATGCACAGGCACTTTGAGAAGAAATCAGGGGAATGCAGCATGTTTGATATTCACCATTTGTAGAGCTGTGTCTAATTACACAGCTTCAGCCTGTCACTTCTGAAACGAGCGAATCTCAAAGGAGGGAGGTGTGAAGCTCAAATTAATTCATTATTCAATAGACAATTCTCCAATGTACTGCATCTTCGACTTCTGTTTCCGCTCCAGGCAAATATGGACCATCTGCTGTAATTTCTAGAGTAATTAAAATAACACCATCCTAATGGAAAGATATGTCTTGCTCCATTCCATTGATGATACACAGCATGGGTCATTCGGAGAGGCACACAACAGTCCTTATATTCATGATAGAGCAAAAAAGAAAGCCCTGTTCACAGTTTTCCAAGATAATCTTGTGACGGAGACAACTGAGTCCCTGGATTCTTTTAAAAAGCTTTCCACAGAAGCAGTTCCAGGATCACCTTTGAAAAGTTTTAAGTTTTAGCTTCACTAAAGTTCCATTTCTCGTGCAGTGAGGGAATGTGAATGTTTGCAGGGGGTCTCTGTATGCTTTCATCAAAATCAGATCTTTGCTGGCTGGCTTCTTTTAACTAAAGTTCTCCAGCATCTTTCTCCAACTGCAATAAATGGGTGTGTAGGCGCAGTTCACAGCTAATGGTTCCTCTGCTCTTCCTGCCATATTCTTCCATTGCAGATAATTTTTCAAAAATGTGCATTGGAGATCATTTATTCCCTTAAAACCACGTTTCCTTGGCTTTTTTATTTATTTATTTATTTTTGAAAAAGTAATTTCTACTTATGCATCAGATGGAGATTAAGTTAGGTTACATTTATCTGTGCATTATGCCTACAATATACTCCGTTTGTGTCACTTATCATTTATTTAAAACCTTAACAATTATAATATAATCTCATAATCTTAATGAATCTGGAGTTAAAACGGGAAGTCATTCTAGTTCTGTGTAAAACAAGGAAAGTATGGCTGCTTAAGATTTTCTTTTATGGTTGGATTATTACAAAGTTTTTTATATATTTTTTGCTCCATGTGGCATAGTTAATGGATGTCAATGTGGTTTCCTAACTTATCAGTATGTGCTAAATGCCATATTGATTGGGTGATTTGTAAAACAGAACTGATAAAGATATTAAAGCAAGATATATAAGCCTATGTTGTTTTTTCCCCTTAAATAGTTGTAAGAGCCAATTTTACGTTTCAATAATTTGTATGGTATTGTTTCTTGGAGTGTTGATTTCAATCATAAACTGAATATATCATATTTGTATCTTTCTTTCTGAGGTAGTTCTGTTTTTTCCTGTATTTATTTTATATATATTTATATATAAATTTCAGTAATGTTTCCTATGTTTTCTGATGTACAGGCTAATTTCTGTTCTGTTTCTTTAATGGTTACGCCCACTTGGGCGGAAGATTGAACTGGGTAGTTGTTCGTGTATAGGAAATAAGGGAGAAACAGTTTTCTTACCGTTTTCGTCTGTCATTAAAAAAATAACTCTTGTTTAAACGTTCAAGGTAACAGCAGTTAAAGGTTTAACAGGTGAAACCATAGGAAAGGCTACAGGAGCCATCAGGATTTTGTATAGTTTTGTAATTTTGTGTTTGGATTAAACTTTTTTGATTGACTTCTGTGACGAGTAAGAAGCTTTTTTCCTGTTCCAGTGAAGTTAACATAGGACTTTGCACCTACATTAAAGTAAGAAAACTTCTCTTTTTCGTTAGAAGCGAGCAATATTTTTGTTTTTAACGAGAAGATTATCGAGTGATTCACGCAACACCGAAGACCATAACGTTACTTGGATATTAACGGACTATTGCGGGATTCTCGGCTGAGTTTCTCCGATGCCATTTGGATTACATACATTACGGATTTTGCTGATCGGACTTTAGTGAGCTTTCACAACTTTTTCGGACGTTTTGGGGATATTATTGGACTTTGCTGTGTCATGGTCCCGCCATGTTTGCGTTCCCACACAGCATCGCAAGAGGGCGATCTCATCTGCTTTCGTGATGAACGCAATGCGCGCTTTGAACACGAACATTGATTACTATGGAAACAGAGGAATTGAACGCGGCCTCTAAAAGAATGCCGAAGATGACTGTTAAAGCACAAGAGGAACGGCTTCATCATTTGTTGGGAACTAGAAGAGCCAAGCTGGGACATTTAACAAGGCAAATGAGAGAAATTGAAGCTTTGCTTGAGGACTCTGGTAATGTTGACACTGTGTATGATTGTATAAATGGTGAGTTTGCACAGTCCTTTGCTGCATTCCAAGACATTAATTATGCAACCAGAGAATTTATGTCAGATGATGAGCCATATTTAGATCAGTTACATTGGTTCGAACCGAAGTCTCAAGCAGTTAAGCACTTTGTAGACAAGGTTAAAGACTGACTGGGTTGAAAAAGTAAAACTCCAATCCAAGGAGGCAGAGCAATGTGATGCAGAGGTTGAATGTAATGACAGTGCCTCAATGGTTATCTCTTCTTCACAACTGCCTCTCTTTCCAAAAAAATCGCGTAGTCAGGTGGCTTCAGGTGTTTCATCTACAGCTTCTTCTAGACTGAAAATTTAAACTGAAAGGGCAGAGCTGTTGGCACGAGCTGATGCGTTATTACAGAAACAAGAGCTTGAGAGAGAGGAAACTGAGCTCAAAGCAAAGAGGGAAAATTTAGAGCTCCAAACTGCTATTGCTGCGGCTGAAGCCAAACATCAGGTTTTGTCCATGTATGAACCAGCTCGTAGTGTTTCTGATGCATCTGGTAATGCAGCTAGGGCAGCCACTTTTGCAGAAACCCTTAAAGCTACACCTAATCAAGTAGTACGGCCAAAAACATTTTCTCGTGAGCTAGCACCTGATACTGATGCAGTTCCAAGAGACAGTGATGTGCATCATGATTTTGCTAAATCACAACCAACAAGGTCAGATGTGAGAATTCCTTCACATGTTGATACAGGAAGCTTGTTCAACATAATGCAACGTCAAAATGACATTGCTGAGATTTTCATAAAACAGCAGTCTTTATCTACTCTTCCACCTATGGATATTCCAGTGTTTAGTGGAGACCCGCTGGATTTCACATTCTTTATTCGAGCCTTTGAACATGGAGTAGAGAGTAAGACAACAAATAACAAAGACAGATTGTACTTCTTAGAACAGTTCACCAAGGGGCAACCAAAGGTTCTGGTACGCAGCTGTCAACACATGCCTTCTGAAAGGGGCTACAAAGAGGCTAAAAGACTACTCTACCAACATTTTGGCAATGAGTACACAATCGCCACTGCCTATACAGAAAAGGCACTGAACTGGCCAGCTTTAAGGCCTGAGGATAATAAAGCCTTAAATGAGTTTGCTCTTTTCCTTACTGGTTGTTGCAACACCATTGACAGTGTGGAATATGTTGAGGAAATGGACAGTCCAAGCAACATGCGTGCAATTGTATCCAAGCTTCCTTTCAAACTGAGAGAAAAATGGAGAGCAGTTGCCTGTGAGCTTCAAGAAAGGACTGGCTTGAGAGCAAGATTCTGTGACTTGGTTAGTTTTGTAGACAAGCAGGCAAAGATTGTTTCACATCCACTGTTTGGCAATATTCAGGATAACACGATGGCAAAAGACAATCTCAAATTCAAAACAAACAGATCAAGTAACTTGCAAGTGAAAGAAAGGAAAACCACATTTGCAACAAGTGTGACACCTGTTCCAGAACCCAAAAAACAAAGAACAAAGAACAAAGGAAAAAGATCTAGCAAAAGCAAGCCATGAAACCCTCTGCTTATGCTTTAATAAAAACCATGGATTGGACGTTTGCAGCATTCTGAAGCATAAGCCACACAATGAAAAACTTGACTTTCTGAAATCTAAAGGCTTGTGCTATGGTTGTTTATTACCAGGTCACATGAGTAAAGGTTGTGTGCAAAGACTAACTTGTCAAAAATGCTCATTAAAGCATCCGACCATTCTTCATCTCCCAGACAGGAAGCCAGTGCTTCCAAAATCTCAAAATGGAGACAGCTCCTTAACTGTCACTGACACTGTCATCAGCGAAACTTGTGGCTGCACTGGGGCTGGTCATTTGGTGTGCTCTTTAGCCATAGTACCAGTTAGAGTTAAGTCCAAAAAAAGCAATCAGGAAGTTTTGACTTACGCCTTCTTGGACCCAGGAAGTTCTGCGACATTTTGTACAGAACAGCTAATGAAGGAATTAAAGCTAACTGGCAGGAAAACAAACATCCTACTGCATACTATGGGACAGGAAAGGTCTGTTAGTACACATGTTTGCACCGAACTGGAAATAAGTGGACTGAATGTGAATAATTTTGTGAATCTCCCTCAGGTGTTCTCTCAAAAAGAGATTCCAGTTAAAGGAGAAAACATTCCGCAACAGAAGGATGTTCAGAAATGGAAATATCTTGAAGAGGTGCATCTTCCTCAGATCGATGCCGGTATTGGCTTACTAATCGGAACAAATGTACCTAAGATTCTTGAGCCATGGAAGGTCATCAACAGTAAAGGAGATGGGCCTTATGCTGTCAAGACCATCCTGGGCTGGATTGTAAATGGACCTTTGGAGAGAGAGAACATCCAAACTAACAGAAACACAGGATGGACACAGGTGATGGCAAACAGGATTTCAGTGGTAACTTTGGAGAACCTAATCCAACAGCAAATGAGGTATGATTTTCCTGAATGTGAACAAGCTGAAAATTTGGAAATGTCCATTGAGGATAGACAGTTTATGAAGTCTGTATCACAGTCCATAGAGCTTGTAGATGGGCATTACTGCATTGACCTTCCTTTGAAAAAAAAGGATGTAATGTTTCCCAACAACTATGTTGTAGCTTCTCTGCGTTCACAATTTCTAAAAAGAAAATTCAAAAGAAATTCAGCTTTCTACATGGACTATTGTAGTTTCATGGAGGACATGCTACTCAAAGGTCATGCTGAGAAAATCCCTGCAAGTGAAATTGAAGGAACCCTTGGCAGAATCTGGTACATCCCACACCACGGGGTGTATCACCCGCAAAAACACAAACTTCGAGTGGTGTTTGACTGCGCAGCTACCTACCAAGGAAAATCACTCAACTCGCAACTGTTGCAAGGACCCAACTTGAATAATTCTCTTATTGGTGTTCTGGCGAGATTCAGACATAAGCCGATTGCCCTTGCAGCAGACGTAGAAGGGATGTTTCATCAGGTCAGAGTTCCTGCTAAAAATAAAGATCTGTAAAGATTACTTTGGTGGCCTAAAGGGGACACTGCACAGGAAGTGGAGGAATACAGAATTAGTGTCCACTTATTTGGTGCTACATCCTCCCCAAGTTGTGCAATCTACGCTTTGCAAAGGTGTGCAAAGGACAACAGTGCACAGCATAGATCAGAGGTAATTCAGACAGTCCTTAGGAATTTCTATGTGGATGACTGTTTGACGTCTGTGGCTACTGAACAGCAGGGAATTGCTCTAATGCATGACTTAAGGGAGATGTGTGCATCAGGAGGATTTAATTTGACCAAGTGGATGTCCAACAGTCGCACTGTACTTGCATCCATAAGTGAGGAGAGCAAAGCTAAGACAGTTAAGGATTTGGACCTGGAGAAAGACAAGTTACCATTGGAAAGAGCTCTAGGGGTTCAGTGGTGTGTTGAGACAGACACTTTGCAGTTCAAAGTAACCCTACAGGAAAAGCCTCTTACAAGGAGAGGTATATTGTCCATGGTCAGCTCCATTTATGATCCCCTTGGAATACTTTCTCCAGTTATTCTTCCTGCAAAGCAAATACTGCAGGAGCTTTGTAGAACAAAACATGACTGGGATGACAAGATTCCAGAAACTCTCAGACATCAGTGGAATCTGTGGCTGGCTAGTCTTCAGAACTTGAATGACTTTCAGGTTGAAAGATGCATGAAGCCACTTAACTTTGGTGAAATCACCTCAGCGCAGCTGCATCATTTTGCAGATGCCAGTGAGCTGGGTTTTGGCACAGTGTCATACTTGCTCATGGAGAATCACAGAGGTAACCAACATTGTGCATTTGTTATGGGTAAAGCAAGGGTTGCTCCAGTAAAAACAGTTACCGTGCCACGTCTTGAGTTTACTGCAGCTACAATGGCTGCTAGAATGGACAATATGCTGAAATCTGAATTGGACTTGATTCTTCAGGAGTCTGTATTTTGGACAGACAGTACTTCAGTCCTGAAATATCTCAACAACGAAAGCACGCGGTTCCATACATTTGTGACCAACAGGGTAACTGCAATCAGAGAGCTCTCAAAGGCGTCGCAATGGAGGTATGTGAATTCTTCTTCCAACCCGGCCGACATTGCCTCAAGAGGACTTAATGTAGATGCTTTCCTTAAAGCAAATTCATGGCTCACAGGTCCATCCTTTCTGACAAAGCCAGAATCAGAGTGGCCAAAAATGCCTAGTCACACCCTTAAGTTATCTGTTAATGATTTGGAAGTTAAGGAAGTCTGCGTAAATGCAGTGAGTGCAGACAATTCTGACTATACTTCTCAGTTCTTTTCACACTACTCCGATTGGTACCGTTTGAAAAGAGCCATTGCATGGTTCCTCAAGTTTAAAAGCACTCTGAAGACACTAATGGAAAAAAGAAATGAGCTGTGCCACAGTCTAAGAGACAATCTAGCAGTGAATTCTGAACTTCAAAACTTCAAATCTTCACTGTCAGGGGTTACTTTGACTGTAAGTGACCTTGAAAAAGCTGAGGAAGAGATCATTCGCTACAGCCAAACAATCATGTTTCCAGAGGAAATCAAAGCCCTCCAGCAAGGTAAAACTGTAAAACACAGCAGCGCTCTCTACAAGTTGTCACCAGTTTTGCAAGACAAAATTCTAAGAGTAGGTGGCAGACTAAGCAGGTCATCTATGCCTGAGGAGGCCAAGCATCCTGCTATTTTAGCAAAGGACCATCCTGTTTCACATCTGATCTTAAGATCAATTCATGCAGATGTGGGTCACAGCGGCCGTAATCACATGTTGTCAAAGTTACGGGAAAAATACTGGATTCCAAAAGCACAAACGCCCATCAGAAAAATCCTATCTCAATGCACCATTTGTAAACGCCAGCGCGGCACTACAGGCAAACAATTCATGGCTGACCTTCCCCGTGACAGGCTTTTGCCAGATGAACCCCCATTCACAAATGTAGGCATTGATTATTTTGGCCCATTTGAAATCAAAAGAGGAAGGACATTGATTAAAAGATATGGGGTAATCTTTACTTGCCTAACGTTAAGAGCTGTTCACATTGAGGTCGCCAGCTCTTTGGATACAGACTCGTGCATTCATGCACTAAGGAGATTTGTTTCTAGAAGGGGTCAGGTTAAAACAATCAGGTCTGACAATGGGACAAATTTCATTGGGGCAGAAAGGGAGTTGCAAAAGGCCATACAAAGTTTAAATAATGACAGGATTCAAACCACAATGCTTGCAAAAGGTGTACAGTGGATTTTCAATGCTCCAACTGCATCCCACCATGGAGGAGTGTGGGAACGTCAAATACGGACTGTCAGAAAAATTCTCAACTCCATTGTTAAACAGCAGTCTCTTGATGAAGAAAGTCTTCAAACGCTCTTATGTGAGGTGGAAGCAATAATCAATAGTCGTCCCATCACTAAGGTGTCCAATGACCCAAACGATTTGGAGGCCCTTACTCCAAATCATTTGCTGCTGTTGAAAGTAAAGCCGTCCATGTCTCCTGGGGTTTTTGACAAAGCAGACCTGTATTCCAGACGTAGGTGGCGCCAAGTTCAGTATATGGCTGACATATTTTGGAAGCGCTGGATCAAAGAATACATACCAGACCTGCAAGAAAGACAAAAGTGGCAAAGCCTAGTACAAAATCTCAAGCCTGGGGACGTTGTATTGATTGCTGATGATTCCGCACAACGAAACTCTTGGGTAATGGGACGTGTGCTACAAACATTCACAGACAACAAAGGTCTTGTGCGGCAGGCCCGAGTGAAAACAAGCACAAACATTCTTTTACGTCCTGTTACTAAGCTTTGTTTACTTTTAGAGGCAGATTTATAGTCTCCTATCTGTTATGGGTTTATCACCTAAATTCAGGTTAACATCTTATTGAAACAAAAAATTTGGAGATTCAGTTTAAACTATTTGGTATCTTTCTTTTATGTAATTTGTTTGGCTCTTTAGTATAAATAGGTTGTTAATTGTTTCGTTGAACACAAAGACAATTAGGGGCTGGTGTGTAAGAGCCAATTTTACGTTTCAATAATTTGTATGGTATTGTTTCTTGGAGTGTTGATTTCAATCATAAACTGAATATATCATATTTGTATCTTTCTTTCTGAGGTAGTTCTGTTTTTTCCTGTATTTATTTTATATATATTTATATATATATTTCAGTAATGTTTCCTATGTTTTCTGATGTACAGGCTAATTTCTGTTCTGTTTCTTTAATGGTTACGCCCACTTGGGCGGAAGATTGAACTGGGTAGTTGTTCGTGTTTAGGAAATAAGGGAGAAACAGTTTTCTTACCGTTTTCGTCTGTCATTAAAAAATAACTCTTGTTTAAACGTTCAAGGTAACAGCAGTTAAAGGTTTAACAGGTGAAACCATAGGAAAGGCTACAGGAGCCATCAGGATTTTGTATAGTTTTGTAATTTTGTGTTTGGATTAAACTTTTTTGATTTACTTCTGTGACGAGTAAGAAGCTTTTTTCCTGTTCCAGTGAAGTTAACATAGGACTTTGCACCTACAATAGTTGTTTTAGAAACAAGTTTGACTTTGAAACATGTCAGAGGACCAAATTATTCCTAAAGTAACCCTTGTGAAGAAGTTTGCTTAATTGTATTGTGCACTTGTAGTATTCTTATCTTAATGATATATTCTTTTATTAAATATAAGCAAATATATTTTAAATGTACTAAATTGTAACTTCATCATTCCAAATGTGTAATTAGAAATATATTTAAATATATTACTTACAAAATTACAGCAATACATTTTTTTAATCAATTAATTAATTATATAAATAAATTATTATTATTATTATTATTATTATTATTATTATTATTATTATTATTTTACAATGAATGGTTGTCAGTACATTCATTATTACACTATACCACTACATACTAATGTTCTGAACATGAAAGGAACCTAAAACTGGAGGAGAGGTGTGCTTAGTGATCATAAAAAGGACCAAAGCCATATCTGGCACCAGAATATCAGAGAGTCGTCTTTTTGCAACCACATAGCAACTGCATAACAATGTGTTAAAACAAGACACATTAGGTACAATGTAGATTTTATATTCAAGACATGACTGTATTTTTTGACTTGAGTTCTCCAACTTTCTCCAACAGTGATGCATGGGAGTGCAGACAGAGTTCACAGCTAATGGTGCCCTTGCTATTCCTGCAATAATCTGCAGCTTCAGAAACTTCCCAAGAAAAACGTGTAACGGCAATGATGTATCCTCTTTGGAAGGACTTATGTTTTCATTATTTTGCATACAAATCAGTTTGTGATTGGTGAGCTGACATTTACCTATGCATTGCGAAATTAAAATGGTGGTTTTGGTTCTTGTGCATAAGTCTGTGACTAACTGGACAGCACAGCTCCTCTCTTCAGTTTCAGACACAGTCCATGCTTCACTTTGATGTTCACGTTGACAATAGCCTTTTTAATTCTGTAGTTCTGCCACGTCGGTCCCTACCCGGTACTTCTAAACCAAGATCCATGTTTATGAGAGACACTTACAGGCTGCAGGGCTTCACTACTTCAATTAACACACCCTGCTGCCCTATTCCTCTTTACACTTCTTGGAGTATGTCTGAAGTGCTGGCAACACACTCCAATTTGATTGCTTGTTAAAGGGAAGAACGTCATGACACAGTCACATCTTGTTTTAAAACAAGGATTTCTCACCATCATTGAAACGGCTTGCTGTTCATTCATGTTGTATTCATCACTGATTTATCTCAGAAAGGGGTACAAGTAGTTCATGTTTTATTATTATTATTATTTTTTTTTATACAAAGTTTCTAGCTAGACATCAACAGAGACTTCAATGAGATGTCAAAGTCCTTTGTTACAAGCTCAGTCATGGTTATTGCCAAATTCTAGTCAAAAAGGCATGACAGCAGCAATGATTCTGGCAGCTAAGGCAACTAAGGCTTTCCCAAACTTACAATAGGAAGCCTGCCAAAATGATATTCAGCGAGGAACTGCTAAATTAATTAGCCTGAAAGAGAAAAGGTGTTTTATAAGCACAGTAAAACATATCTATTCACATAAACCCTGGAATGAGGATGTTCCCAGACTGAGTGAAAAAGGGCTGATGATGAGGTCTCAGAAAGAGCAGTGTCAGCAGGCAACTTTACAAGTCTTCAATGCTTCAGTGTAATATGGTCTGATTTTTTTTTCTTTTTCTGGAAACCTCTATGGTATCATTTGAAGGGGACATGATACAAGACGCTCTGCAGTGCCAAGTTGTGTTTGCGTTGACTTCTTTCTGATCCCAACATTAGGAAAGAGTGAATAAAAGCAGAAAGCAAGAATTTGTTCCTTTGTTCATTTAGTTTTACCCAGATTCATTTACAAACAATGCAAAATTAGAAGCACGATTTTCAAAAAGATTAAAACTAATAGACAGTGCTGTGCCGACTATATTGGTTGAGACAGTAATGTCATGACACAAGTGTGAATAACTGTTTTTATCGCGAAGTCTCACTGTTGTTTTGTCTCTTCTTACAGATCATTTGATATATATATTGAGTTATGCAATTTTGACCTAAATCACAGCTGCATCCATCTATGAGGAATATAAGTTGCCTGTGAAACATACACAACTCTAAGCCCCGTCATTGTGGTTGCTGTTTACTTCTGATCTGCCACATCTGTTCAATCAGAGCCTTCTAATGAGAGAACAGAACAGGATAGAAAATAGCTTATTACTTCTAAATTATGATGCTTTTTTATCTAAGAATCTCAATAACATTATAAAATGGAAACAGAAAACAGTACAAAAAAGTAACAAAAAAAAAAAAAAAAACAAAAAAAAAAAAAACAATGACCCCTTACATGTTTTGGTAACATTTATCAACAGAAGATGTATTTCATGCAATATACTGATTTAGTTGTGATTCTGATATGTGATTAAGGTAACATAATTGTACATGTTACTATTGTATGACAGTAAATTATGAAAAAATCAATCAACCACCCAAAAAACATTAACATGTAGTTAATTAATTTTACTCATTACTTAGTTGTGTAGTAACACTGTAACAATGTCACCTTAAAATAAAGTATTATATTTACATTTACATTTAATCATTTAGCAGACGCTTTTATCCAATGCGACTTATGAATAAGAACAATAGAAGCAATCAGAATAACAAGAGAACTCAGTTAGTCTCAGTTAGTCTAGCACAGTACACGTTTTTTTTTTTTTTTTAAGAATATGATAGACAAGAAAATGTATGGGTGACCTACAGTATGTGACCTAAATGTGACTTATATATGTGTATATTTATATCTATACATACATACATACATACAGTACATACATATTATTTATTTTAAATGAATAAAATGTGCTGCTTATTAACAGTTAGTAAGGTAGATGTTTTAGAATTTAGGTATTGGGTAGGATTAAGTATGAGGAATATGGTCATGCAGAATGTGAGCTTTGGCATGCTAGCAACTATTTATTACTGCAAAATGGTACTATAAGCAACCACAAATTAGGGAGTACTAGATTGCAAATGTTGTGCAAGGAAAATTGATTTGTAAAAGGGTTATAAATTTACAAGTTATAAAGTTATAAATTACAATTCTGAAATATACATTTGTATCACCAACTTAGGGAAACTTAGTCCCATTCAAAAAGGGCTTAGGGCTCCTTGGAAATTCAGCATACTGTGCAGCTTTGCTTTTGGGATTTTAAACGTAAAGTCAAAAATAAAACTCACTAAATGAAAGATGCTGTTTCATAGAATCAAATAGTCTGCTGTAAATACTAGCATACTGTTATGTGACAGGTTGACAAAACACCATGTTTTTCTGCATTGTATTTGTATTTATTTGACTATTAGAACCATGAGCACTGTCCTTACAATAGGAATTGTTTTCAGTCACAGGAGAAATATAAGGAATAGCACATTAAACTGAAAACATAAAAAACCCAACCTGGTCTCATAAAAATGTGTACCTCTGTACACTTTTGTGGAACACAATTTTTACGTGCACGTTTAAACTAATTTGTCGAACTATGGTTACATGGGATTTGAACTGGAGCTCCTCATCTCTCTCATTCCATCTCCTTACTCTGTGAGCTACCGAACAAACCTACCGTCTGTAAGAACCCATAGATATGAAGCTGGATATGTGTGATGCTAACAATCTCCCAGCATATTAATATTGTTTGGAAGTCATAACATGATATTCTTCAAGTAATTGTGCTAAAATTATGTTTCATTATTCAAAACTCACTAACACACTAAAAGGTGTCAGAGTTTTACTGCATCTAGTGTCCATTTTTTGTAAACTGCAGCTTGTTTTCAGTCACAGGAGAAATATAAGGAATACAATATTAAGCTGAAAACAATATGAAAAACCCAACCTATTCTTATAAAAATTTGTACCTTTGTGCACTTTTTGTGCAACACCGTTTTTATGTACCTTACTTTTGCTGCAGTTTCAAAGAGAAATGTCCACTGAATGGTGCTAAAACACTGCTTCAATTTGTGAACCCTGGCACCTTTGCATTGACATTGGTACGCATTGCTATGTTTTTATTATGTTGCTTCTTGAATGTACTACGGCGGTTATGAATTCAAATTTCTGGGGACTGTCGCTAAAAGTTAATACTCTATCATGTTGGATATATGCCCTACACCAAACCAAACCCTAAACCTACCCGATACTGTTAACAAATGCAAAACTGATATAAACGTACTTTTGAATGTCCTTATACGCAGATTTTAACTGCTTTGTCGAACCGTGGTTAGACAGGATTTGAAGTAGAGCTCCTCACCTCTCAAGTGCGTCTCCATACTCTGTGAACTACCGAACAAACCTACCGTCCATGAAAACCCATATATATGAAGCTGGATAGTGCTATGCTAACAATCAAATGGTTTTCAATCAAAAATCAGTTTTCAAATCTCCCAGCATATTAATATTGTTTTGAAGTCATAACATGTTATTCTTCAAGTAATTGTGTGAAAATTACACTTTATTAATCTAAACTCTGTAAATTTGTGTAAGGGAATAAAATTTGTCAGAGTTTTACTGCCTCTAATGTTCATTTATTTTATAAATTGCAGCGATATGTACTTATTGGTACGTACTTTGCGTCTGGCTAAAAAATTTAACCCAGGTACATTTGTGCCATGAGACCAGGTTGGAAAAACCTGAGAAACATCCCCTGTGATAAATATTAGTCTGAAACTACCTGGATCAACATATAAACACTAAAGGCTCATAGTTGTTGTGGCATTGTTACTCACATAGTCTTTCTTACTCAAAACAGGAACCAGTTTTTGTAACAAGTTTTAACCAAAGAACGCTGTTCATCACCTTTTGGAAAAGGTTTACTGAGGCCTGTTTGGTGTCTCTACCTCTACCTGCTTTTTCCATCACTGTCTATCAGAGAGCTACCTCAGAGCAATCCCCTGGCTGCAAAGAGCTGGGTGCTGCATATCAAAGATGACCCAGGTTTAGAGGAATCCAATTGAGTCTCCCCTGACACCTGAATGCCTAGAGCGCGCTTAGATGGTATGGAGAAGTTTTGTTTCAAAAGTATTTGAGAAATACAGTCTAACACGGAAAGACTGTCATGGAGGCTGGAAGAGCTAAATGGGGTAAGCTATGTGTGGTCTGTTTGTATTTAAATAGATACGATGGAGTTATGCCTAGGCTTTGTTTGTTCACTGAATCCCAAAGTGTGCATTAATTTTGGTTTGTTTACCCAAGCGCTAATTACTCCTAAATTCTGTAATTCAGTGCAAGGAAATTAAATAAATAAATAAAAGTGCTTTCTTTGTGAAGTCACAACTCCATGATGTTTAATCAGTACCATTTTACAATGATTTAAAAAACTGTAGCCTTAACAAAATGTAACTCTGCTAAAATGAGTGATGTTGACTGTGAACGATAGAGCAAGTGACTGCTAAATCCTAAATAAAAAATAAAAATAAAATAAAAAAAACAACAACCAGTAATATAAAAATATAAATGTCAAAATATAAATGAATGCAGTACTATATATATATATATATATATATATATATATATCTATATATATATATATATATATATATATATATATATATATATATATAATTATATATATATATTAGCGGGGTAACGTTGACAAAATTCACGGTTCGGTTGATACGATACTCTGGTGTCAGGGTGCGGTTCGGTATGGTTCGGTACGTTTAGATACAGATATTTATTAATACTAGCAAAGTATGATTTTTTTTTTTTTTTTTTACATTGAACAATGATGGAGCTATTCTTTACCCATCTTCTATGGTGTTTTCTTAGCAGCATACTGTTTAAAACAAAACAGCTCCTTATATAAAAAAAAAAAAAAAAAAAATTGTTATATTGTTGTAGTAGTTATGAACAAATAAAAAGATGTAACTCTTTTTATATGGAACTATATAACTCTTTATATTGAATGTGTTTTTACAATTGGTTCTATATTTGGGCTTTTGCTTTTGGAACAAAGCAGGAATTATGGTCTGGCTGAAATGGGCTCGTGAATAAATATTGTAATGGGGCTCAATTAAATTAAGCATGTTCTTAAAACCTGTGTTTTTCACTACAGAGTAAAGGTCTCATATCCGCGGCTATAAATGTACCAATCGCCGCGGTGATGTCTTTTGCCCTGTTTGAATTCGTTGGAGATGTCTGTCTAAATGCTGCGGGGATAGTTTGTGGCCTGTATGTTTCTCCTTTTTTTCGTCTTGTTCCAGATACTGACACACTAGTGTGATGTCGCCGTAAATGAGTTGACATGTTTGAAGTATTCCTGCTGGTGTACTCTATTGTCATTTACCAGATGCGACATACTGTTGTTTTTTTATCCACCACTCTCTTGCCATCACCATCATACAGTGGCTTACAGGGAATCCAAAGTGCACCCAAACACCAGACCTGTTGGTTGTTGGAGGATCTTCTAATTCTGGTCCCCTAAACTCATTAGCCATTTTGCAACAAGCCTTCAGCGCGTACTGAGTGAGCGAGTGCCTGACTGAGTAGCCTAACATAAACATATAAGTTGGAGTTTTTTTTTTTTCTTCGGGGGTGTCAGGGGCATTGCCTGTTACGTCAATTGGTTTATTGGGCTACCTTGTTGAACGCATAATATTATATTTCACACACTTTTTTTATTTTTTCTGTTCAGTTCGAATACGTGTATCGTTACACCCCTAATATATATGATGGCTTGGTGGTGGGTAATTGAAAATGAATGGCAGTATCATGCTATGATTGGACTTATATGCTGTTCACTCCATATACAGCATCTCATATTTGTGCATAACACAATTTGTTTAAAAAGTATACAGTTGTCCCTTAGATATCACCAATTTGTTGTATGTTTAATCAAACTTTAAATTACTTGAAATAATGATTTGCAATTAATTAATCTTTTGTGAGCACTCAGTTTGGTGAAATTAAAGTTACCATGTCTATGACCATCATAACACCTACAGTGTTTACCGACATCATGATTGATCATCCAAAAATAAGTGACTATTAAAAATAGCTGGGCTCTCTTAATTTAGCTTGACTGTTATTTATTACTGACAACTGAAAATACATAACACCTGACACTCATTGCAATCATGATCTCTTTAAAATCTCTCAGCAACAGACACTTCACAGCCTCACATATACAGAATCAAGTGTGTGCTCTGCAAATAAATACCTGCATTTAGGTTCACTGTCAGTGCTCTATCCTGCGGGTTACACTGATTTTACATTGATTTGTACCTAAATGTGTCTATGTTTACACAAATCATTTATTAGCAGACCTCAGGTTTTTCTCAAAAAAAGTCGCACCTGAAGAATGGATTGATACCAACTATTCCTGAGCGGGGTGAGCAGAGCTCATTAGCATTTGAAGGAACATGCCACGAAACGGGTCGCTGTGAACAGAGCTGTTTTGACAATGTACAAATATTTTTTTACTCTATCATTGAACATTTTTAATTACAGTATGTTATAGACTGTTCATTAAGACCCTAAAGAATCATATAAACTTGTGAAAAATGGGCATCCTATTACCCATAAAAAAAAAAAAAAAGCTACAGAGTGATAAAAAGTTCAGATCAGGAATGAGCATTCTTTTATTCTTAAGAAACCAAATCAAATAGCAAATGTCAGTGGATATTAGTCATGGAGCTCATATTATTTTGCTATATGATTAAACTGACCTGTACTTTGCAGCACTAATATTATCCCTGCCCCATTTTTGGCTTTAGGCAGATAAAGACTTTTTTTTCTTTGCCAGACCACTTATCCTATTTCTATGGTGCACACAGATAGGAGCTCAAGTGAGAGGGGGTGGCAAAGTAAAGCATAGAATGCTACTCGGACAAAGTTATCTGCTATGACCAAATCCATTTTCAATGGGAGGGGTGACTTAAATGCAGAGTGGGTGCAAATTGCCCCAAATGTTGATTGTGTGTATGAGAGCTGTCTCTGCCTCAGTGCCCATGGTGCTCTAGAGAACACTGCTGCTGTAGATGACTTCCTTAGGTTTGTAATAAGATTTTCACTTTGTGCTTCAATGAGGAGTTGAGAATCGTTGTGGAAATGTCACCAGCCCATGCTGTCTGTTGTGACCAAAGATATATATATTTTTTTTTTTTTTTTTTTTTGTGCAAGAAAGGCAATAACACGTTAAGGACTAAACATCACAGTGTACCTAAGCTTTATTCTGTTTCTATGGCTAAAGCAGGCAGTTTAGTCACAGCTAAATTTTCCACACAGACGGTATTTTACACTATAAACAGATGAAACATCTGCTTATAAACAGTATGAACGATTTGACAACAGTTATCCTACCTTTGGTTTTACAGCAGCTGGCAAATCTGTTCAGCTGTGTCCCAAGTGTGTGATATGATTGTAGTCTATCTGCAAAAATGGCAGTCTAGTCTTTACAGAGCCCTCGTAATTGATTTCAATGTAGGGGTAAGCAAAATCACTCAATCATGCAGTGCCTAAATTATCCACAATCCCCTAAAATGTGGAACTATAACATAATATATCCCACCTTTGTTAAATGCATGCATAGATAGATAGGTGTTTTTAATGCTTTAAATGTCATTAAACAAATAATTCTAAATGTTAAATACAGAGATATCATACATAAATCAAATGTAATCTTTATAAGAAGAGGGATATGTGTGTAAAATTCATATGTTTGTGAAGTCCTTTGCACAAAAATGAGTTAGCACCCTTGGTCCTTCAATTTTCTGAATTTGCATACCTGTTGCTAAGCAACCATAGCACTAATCTACCACATAATTGTGATTAATAAATTTAGCCACATAAATAAACTGTTTGCAAAGTTTGTTGACTTTGAGCTCACGGTCAGAAAGTTATTGCTGTTTTAGAAAAGGAAGGATATTAACAGGAACAATATCCAAAATGAAAAGCAATAAGGTAACACCTTTACTGCTGATAATTACAAAGGACATAGAAAGCCTGGACACATTTTAATAAACAGTGAATACACACACACACACACACACACATACAATGTTGGTATATGTGGTTTATATGGACTCTCCATAGGCGTAATGGGTTTTATTCCGTACAAACTGTATTTTCTATTGCCCTACCCCAACCCTACACCTAAACCTAACCCTCACAGGAAACTTTGTGCATTTTTGGATTTTCAAAATAACTAATTCTGTATGATTTATAAGCGTTTTGAATTACAGCGACACTAAAAATGTCCTCATAAACCACCTCCTCATTGTAATACCTGTGTCATACCTATGTCATTATACAAATTTGTGTCCTCGTTAACCACATAAACAAGATCACACACACACACACACACACACACACACACACACACACACACACACACACACACACACACACACACACACACACACACACACATTCTTCTACATCTTCTATATATAAATGATTTCCTCTTTGCTCCAGTTACAAAATTACCAACATAACTGTAAACCAAACAAAATATTTCCGGAACCAAATATAAATATGAATTTTACATAATTAACATGGTTTTAAAAACAGATATTTAAAGAATGCTCTCAGTCATTTTTACATTTGGCATATTGGGTTTCACTACATAGTAACAGTCCCGAAGTAAAAAAAAAAAAATATATTGGTATCAGAAGTAAAGAAATGTAGAGAACATAAAGTTTAGAAGCACCATAGACCAGGATAGAAATGTAAGCATTTAGGTTTAAATGAATAATATATTAGACAAATATAATATTAAGATAGAGAGAAAAGCCTGCTTAGGTGAATTTTAATTTCAACTGCAATATTCAGTGAACTGGTCTACATTTGGCATAAGCTAGTCTATATATATATATATATATATATATATATATATATATATATATATATATATATATATATATATATATATATATACATATATATATATAGCTTCCTTGGAAGGCTCAGGCCCATAGAATGTTTATCCATTCATGCAATAGTAAGATGTCCTACTTTGTCCGTTGTGATTCTGAAGTGTACACACAAATGACACTTTACTATCCCATGAGGCTACAGCAGAGGACTCATGAATGACAAGTGACACAATGCAACAA
>NC_068403.1:256394-273769 GCF_023724105.1 Carassius gibelio | reverse complement strand
ATACAGGGGTGAAACACTCACATGTGTGCACACACTCACCCACACACACACACACACACGCTCATAGTACAGTTCAACCAACCCTTTTCCGATCACTAGAGGGCACTTAAGCTACACACATCTTGGGTTTGCACAAAGACACCTTTTTAGCCATGGAATTCACTCCTTTATATAGAGTGGCTTTCAACCTCAGATTCAGATATGAAAATAAATAAAAACAAAAATAAAATAATTAAATATCCACAGTTGCCCAAAATTTATCTGGTCCTGTATCGATTGAGAAAGTATTATCGAACAAAAAGGTGTTGGTTTATGGTCTTTCATATCAGCCCCGTCCAAAAATCTGTGATTAACGTAACCACAAATTCTTCAGTAATCATTGAATGTACTTTATAATTAAACAGTATTCATCCTTCTAGTCAGTGCTGAAACAGGTCAGATATATTAGATATTTTAAGTCAGCTGAGCATGATTCAAACTACTACCCTCTTCCAATTAAAAGAATAATTACTCCCCAAATGAGTCCATGTGGGACTAAAATCCTAGAATTGTCCCTAATCTTCCTAATGGATTGGACACCTGTTGGTGTTGGCACAGAAGTGGATACACTGCATCCACTTTGACACAACAACGCACTTCTGTTGGCCGGCCGATGTCTCTCGTGTGTCGAACAGCCAACCGGGTCAACAAAACCTCGCTCTCTGATAATGATTCCTACAATAATTAAGAGATCAATGAGTGAGCATTGCTCGCGGTAAATAAGGGGATGGAGTTGTATGACCAGCATGCAACTTAAACGCAGGGAAGAGAGCCGAGCTTCAATAGAGTGACATTATCACCCCAGCCTTTATTATTGAACCATGACACCACCCCAGTATGTCGCTCGGTGCACCTACATTGGAGAGATCATTTCAGAAAGTGAGACAGCAGCACAACTCATTGGCTTTTATCTACTGAGCTGCAGCATTGATTCAAGAAAATCGGGTCTTTACACCAGCTATATGTTCCTCATGAGGGGGGAAATTCAATGAGAGTGGAGTTCTCGATCGTTCTAGGTGGAGCACGAGCCTTCAGGGAAGATGCATAGTGACTAGGCTGTTTGTTCATCACTGAACAAACCAACTCACAAACAATCTATAACCAACAGGAACCAGCTCCACTTCAAAGACCTCTCTGTCAATAAAACAACCGGTGGTTCCTCTATCTAAACACCCAGAACTTATTCAGTACAGTATGAGACATCAGAACAAATTTGTAGAGGCGAAACAAAATGAGAAGTTCGTCCTTCATCTGATCATTTTATCTTCCCTTCCTCCTTCAGACAGCAGGAGGCTTCAGGGTCAGAGATACTCCAGGAGGAACAGAGAGAAACAGAAGTGTACAAGGCGAAACTGAAGAGTGCTATATGTTAGCATTCCCATTAAACCCAAATCCTCCACTATAGCGACTATTTTGATACGTGACGTGAAAGGCGGCAGACATCTCAATACAATATATAAACAGATATATGTATACCTTTCAAAGGTTTGAGGTTGGCAAGATATTATGTTTTTGAAAGAACATTTTAATGCATTTATTTGATCACAAACAGTAATACTGAAAATAGTTTTACAAACGGAAATACCTGCTTTCTATTCTAATATATTTTAAAATTGTAAACATGCCATCAGTCATTACTCCAGTTTTTAGTGTCACATAATTCTTCACAAATCATTCTATTATGCAAATAAGCATACATTTTTTTAATATGCTGCTTAATATTTTTGTGGAAATCACTATATATATATATATATATATATATATATATATATATATATATATATATATATATATATATATGTGTGTGTGTGTGTGTGTGTGTGTGTGTGTGTGTGTGTGTGTATGTATTATACTGCACATTTAATATTTAATATTATACATAACATTTAAAATATCAACAAAAATCTTACTAAACTCAAACTATTGAACGGTACACTGAAAAAAAACCCCAAACAAACAGCGGTTTACTTTCAAGCAGTTTTCACTCCAAAAAAAAAACTGTAAATTTCACAAATATTATAAAGAAACAGCAAGTAACAGTATGAATTAAGCATTGTGTTTTGAAGTTAAAGAAAGTATTTTCTTGTGAAACATACTCCAATAACATCTGATTTACTTTGAACTTCAAGTTCCAAACATATATTTTAGAGAGTAGTGTTATTATCCAGTGAAGGAGGAATAAAAGGATACAGCCATCCTCCGTGTATGGCACAGGTGAGGTGCTTCCTGCTGTCAGGTAGCTGTAGAAGGAGACCTCCAGCGTGTAGCAGTATGATGTGTCATCCAGCAGACCACCCAGGAACCGTCGGCCGGTACCAGCCTTGACCACATCACGGTTAAACGATGTACTGGACTGGAGAGGACACACAAAGTCATAACACAACAGAATGATTAATGGCAGTAAAACACAGAGAACAGAAACAAACAAAGAGACATTCTTGGAAGCAGGGATGTTGTTTATTGTGTTGGTTGCTTTGAGTAAGGAAACCACAGAAAACATTGCTGTGATTGGCTGATAACCTATTCAGTGCCCACCTATTTGCTCGAATGGGTAAAACTAGTGAAAATGGATGTTAACAGTTCACCTACTCAGAAATCACCACAATGGTTTGCCTGAATATAAATTAACCTGAAATTGCTTAGGAGGGACAACATCTGAGAATGAGTGTTTTTTTTTTTTTTTTTTTTTTTTTTTTTTGTGAGCACGTAGCTCGGTTAAATTAAAAGGGCATCTCTTCCATACCAGCAATGATTATGACACCTGCAGTGTTTACTGAGGATTTGTTGACTAATGGTCTGAAAATACGGTGACTATAATAGATGAACAACAGTCAGTATTAACAAATAAAAGCACAAAATATGCTTGTTACTATTTTTGTATATAGGCTTTATTTTTTAAGCAATGTAAATAGTGTTATTTAATGTTATTTCAGAAGGGAAGCACACAGGGAAATAAACCATGAATCAATAAAAAAACTAAAATGTGACACACACACACGTTTGTTTTTGTGAAAAGTGGGGACATCCCATAAGCGTAATGGTTTTTATACTGTACAAACTGTATATTCTATTGCCCCTTCACCAACCCTAAACCTAACCCTCACAGGAAACTTTGTGCATTTTTACTTTTTCAAAAAAACTCATTCTGTATGGTTTATAAGCGTTTAGAAAAATGGGGACATGGGATATGTCCACATAAGTCACCCTCTCCTTGTAATACCTGTGTCATACCCATGTCATTATACAAGGTTGTGTCCTGATATGTCACAAAAACATGCGCGCGTGCGCATACACACACACACACACACACATATATATATATATATATATATATATATATATATATATATATATATATATATATATATATATATATATATATATATATATATATATGACCCTGGACCACAAAAAGTGGCACATGTATATTTGTAGCAATAGCCAACAATATATTACATGTATCAAAATGATAGATGTTTCTTGTATGCCATAAATCATTAGGATATTAAGTAAAGATCATACTCTGTTAAGATACTTTGTAAATTTTCCTGCCATAAATATATTAAAACTTATACAAAAAATATTTGTAATATGCATTGCTAAGAACTTCATTTGGACAACTTTAAAGGCGATTTTCTCAGTATTTAGATTTTTTGCATCCTCAGATTCAAGATTTTTGAATAGTTGCATCTCAGAGTGAGAGAGAGAGAGAGAGAGAGAGAGAGAGAGAGAGAGAGAAATTAAAATAAAGTAAAATAAAACAATAGTGTTGATAGTCCCAGTTGTGTCAGAAGGGACTTCCTTTTTTTCCTCATTTCATAAAGCAACCACAAACATCTCAAAAAACATCAGCAGCTTTTAGTGACTGACAATAAAAATAACAAAATAGCACAATTACCAGCCTTAAAAGGATTTCCCAACAAACCCTTTTTATCATACACTAGGCACAGAGTTGTCACGAGAAAGAAGCTATTGATTGGATTTAGGAAACTATTCATGCATCGCATTGGATTGGCCTAATAATTTATGCCACTTTGTCCATTACAGAAGTACTTAAGTATGCTGGCAACTTTTCTCTGCTCTCCACTTTTCCTGCAGTTGTGTGCTTGCTTACACTGCACTCTCCGTGCCTTTCCATGGCTCAGCTATAACGTTTGGTAAATGTTTGCTTTTGCCCAAGAAAGGTGACTGATCTAGTGTCAGTGTGATGTGTAGCTGGTGGCTAAGCACAGTTGAGACATGACTCCCTCCAGAGGCAGCTCTCCCTCAATATGCTGGATGAACTTTAGGATGGTTGTGTGCTGAATAGGCAGAGAGAGGGGGCAACATGCCAGCTGGAGACATGCCCTCCGTGCCCTCCTGTCACCACACACACACACACACATACAAACAAATGCACAGCAATGCTTCAGAGAGCTTAGCTTCAAAACACACACAATGCATTAGTTCCACAAATACAGAGCTTACCCTTAAATTGTGCACACACGCACACATACAAAACACAAACAGCATTTACAGAGGATCATAAATAATGTGTTGACATTTTTTCAGTGAAGCAGAGAATAGTCATAGGCTGTGAAAAGCGGCTCTTTGTATAAGAATGAGAGAAGTCTGTGAGTTCTAGAGGGGTGACTGGGCAGTAAAGGTTAGTCCTCTGCCTGTTTTCTGCTGGCTGAGCTACTGAAATGTCACACTTCCTGCATGCTGAAGGTCACTGTTGCAGGCTGGAGGAACTGCATGCTGACAAAGAGAGCGACACATTGCATTTAGTAGCCGCAGGGAGGGGAGAGGGGGACCTCCACAATGGGACCATCACTGGAGTAAAACTGTAGGCAAGCAGAATACAGTGCACACACACACACACACACACCCCTCTGCCCTCCAGGAATGGAATGAATCCATCCATTTACTTGTCCCCCTATTAATCAATTTAGCAATTTTCCATCTATCTATCTATCTATCTATCTATCTATCTATCTATCTATCTATCTATCTATCTATCTATCTATCTATCTATCTATCTATCTATCTATCTATCTATCTATCTATCTATCCATCCATCCATCCATCCATCCATCCATCCCACATTCCTATTCATCCCATCTTCTTATCTACCATCTATCTACCCATATTTCCATCCATCCTCTTACCTGTCGATCTGCCTATCTATGTATACCCATCCGTCCGTCCGTCCGTCCATCCATCCATCCATCCATCCATCCATCATGTCTACCTATACATGTTATCACTTTATCCATTTTCTGTATATCCATTTATCTACCAATCCAATCAAACACATAACATTAATACATTTATCAAATCAATTTGTATCTGTTCATGCTTCTATCTGTTATCTGTCCATCCATATTAATTTATACATTTTGTATCCATCCATTCATCCATTATTTTTTTTATTTATAATTTTTTTTGATATATCATCCAGAAGTTCGTCTATTAATCTGCCATCAATCTTTGCTTTTTCCATCCATCTATTTGCTTTTAATCACAACACCATGATCACAATGATGAGACCAGAGACAGAAACATCCTCTGCAAATTATAAAGGAGCCCAGATGAATAGAACGAGAAAGAAGAATGTTGAAAGAGTGGAAGGGGTGCAATGAGCTGGAAGACACATCCATCCAAACAATCCTTCTGAATACAGACGACAAATAAACCAGAAGTAAATTTGTAAACAAACAAAGCAAATAAAGACCAACCAATCTTTTTGATTCATGGTATTCCATTTTGACACTGAAAACCATGTGGAAATTACCAATTAATATAGCTGTCAAGTTAAAAAATGAGAAGGGGGTTGAGATATAGAGGGCTTGGTCTGTGCCGATGAGCAGACGCAATAATGTCTCTTCAGCTCTGTGTTATGAAGGCACTGGGTGCACGGATGGTTCATGTATCTTCTCAGATGTATATAAGCGTGTCCTCATCAGCATGCGGTTCCCGACTCATCCAAAAGAGCTTCACCGTGGCAAATGGTTAAAGTGTCTCTGCTCCCCTCATATAGACACCTCATCAGCAATATTGAGTGTGGTTATTGTCTTGCTCTGCAGAATTGAAAAGGTTACTTGCCGTCCCCTGGAAAAATAGCTTGTGTTGATGCGCTTCATCTTGGAAACAAAAAATTTGCTAATTTATGGGGCGTATTGAATTTTTGGAGAAAATACCAATAACGCTTTTCCATGCGCCGATTGCTAATGAGTATAGAGCTGAGAGGGAAAAGGCTGACGGAGATGAAATTCAGCCAATGATTTCCATTTGCTGAAGAACAGAAGAAACCTATCAGTGCCACTAACGAGTGGAACTTCAATGATATCTGGTAACATCATGCGCTACTTTTTTCCATTCTTCATTTTCATTTACATGCAGTCACAAATAATGCAATAATAACATATTAATAGTTTATAGGATATTACGCACTGTATTGTATAGTCTAGTAGTCAGTGAATATGCTCCAACACAATAAAGAGAAAAAAATTAAGTGTCATCACAAAATATTTTTGAATGTTGTGGTACAAAGCAAAATCACATGAGAAATAGAGTAAATGTGAGTTAATTATGACAGAATGTTAATGCATAGAACACTAAAAGTAAACTAAATTAGACTTACAAGAGAGAAGTCAGGCGCATTTTGGCACAGGAGTCGAGGAAAGACGGCCTGTCTCTGCCCTATCTCCTCTTCCTCAAAGACATTACCATACATGAAGCCATTCATCATGGTGGAGTGGGCGTGCACGTCGATGTAAAACTCCAAACTCACCTTCTGTAAATCATGGAGAGAGACACAATGATTGAGAGAGATCAGCCAGACAAGTGGAAAGACGAACAGGCAGAATGCATCATGTCAACAGTATTTCAAATAACTCACCATTATCAACAATGCAACAATGCAAAAAAAAAGTTTTTTTAACTTTAAAATACATCAAAAATCTTTAAAAATGTCTCAAAAAAGAGTAATGATGGTATTTAAAAAAAATATTACATTAAGAAAATGTTATATAAAAAAAAAAAAAAAAAAAATACTGTATTTTTGACCAAATAAATGCGGCTGGTTCCATACAAGATTGGAATGATATGAGGTTGAGTAGTTGCTGACAAAATGTTCATTTATTCCAGCTAACACAGACAGCAAGTGACTGACTGTCCACAGAAAAACAGAGCAAGCAAACATCTTAAACATTAAACTATCAAACAATGCTGTGGTTTCACATCACCGATGCTCCGAGTGCAAAAATAAGCACAGCATTATTCATCGCGGCCCTGTGAAAGAGCAACAACACTCCTGGGTGTTTTATAGAACAGCTGTCACAACTGCCATAGTTTAGAGGGATTAATTCATGTTCCTGAGTCAGCAAGAGAAGCAGGCACGCCTCACTACCTCAACCGCGGACGGATTTCAGCCGTTTAATGCAGAATAAATGATTAATACGGACCGGGAAGCACATACAATAATATTTGTCAGCAAAAAAACTCACAGAGCAGAAATTCAATCCAGAAACAAATGGCAAAGTGTCACCGGAAAGAAACATCTCAACAAAGAAGACCGAAAACATGTATATATTTCTGCGAAAGCAGTAGAAAAGAACGTGAAAAGTGTTTACATCCTCAAAAAAGCTTTTAAAGTGTTCAAACAGTGGACCATCCTTCAGATACGCCCCCTTCTCAAGCCTCCCACACACCATTTTGGCTCTGTGTTGTCTCAGTTACAGTCTAACAGCACTGCAGTGCAGGAAACTGCCGCTCCATCATGGCTGCCACATCATTAAGCTCGCGCTTGGCAAGATGATGAGAGAGACACTTGTGTGTGGTTTTGTGTGGAGAGAGGATCACGCTGTCGAGCAGAACGAGGTGTCGCCACACGAACGGCTGCCGTTTGATGTGCCTCGTCTGCGTGTGTGTGTGTTATTGTGTGTGGGTGAGAGCGAAAGAGTGAGTCACGGCGCTTCGGTGACAAGGCATCAAAAGGAGCATCCTGCTCCACGTATCTATACGGCGACAAAGTAATGGCCATTTTGTTCGAGGCTGCCTATCTCTCTCCATCCGTTGTGTACATTGTAAGCATCTGATGCAGGCATAATAGGGCCCACTCCTCTACCCTTTGACCCCCTCCCGCGCTCTCTCCGTCTACGCCGAGGCATTTCTTTCTTCATTACGCATTCCAAAGCGCACCTCGAATCCCGCGGGTCGTCGGGAGAGGGAGGTAAAGCAGAAGTAAGGAAGAGAGGGCGAGAGAGAAAGAGAAACATCAGGAGTCAAAGACCTAGAGAGAGAGAAAGAGAGAAAGAGAGAGATGCGAGTGGGGGGAGAGATCGGGTAGCACCCGGTGCTTGAAATTCTGCTCACAGCCAAAGCAATTTCCTAGTGAGCGCAGGGCTGTCAGGCCTCTGATGGCAGGCGGTGAAATATGGTGGCTGAGAGCGGGGCGGCTGCACGCATGCCAGTCTGACAGATGGAGCCCGCAAGGAAGAGGGAGAACAACACACAGACGAAAAAAGAGGAGGAGGAGGAGGGAAACCGAGAGAGAGAGAGAGGCACTGGTCACTGTTAAGGTAGCTCCATCAGCTCCTTCAAGGGGTTCCCAGTGTGGAGTAGAGGTGGGTAACTGTCCAATCGTCCACATACTCACCGTGCATTACAAAGTTGGGGTGGGGCTGCTGACTTTGCTCACATGTATACACGTTCACACACACACACACACATTCATGACCTTTTCTCTTGCTCAAAGAGATGCTTAAGATCACACACTGTGTAATGGCAATGTATGCGTGAAGTGCTGTGTTCCTTCAGCAAGGACCGTTGGCTCATTTTGCACCGTTAACAACATAATTAAGAGTGGAAATGAAATGGCCGCTGCTTCGCTCTGCAAGAGCTGTTCTCTACCTCCGGGTTAGAAGTAACCTTTCAACACTGATCTGGGACCAGGCGCCTCCTGTCATGGTGCTGAGCTCTTGGAAGACAAAGAAAAGAAAAGTGAAATGCAAAAAAGGAAGACTTTCACACCTGGGTCATTCCTTTTATATAGTACCTTAAAAAGAAACAAAGAAAGCTGTTTGTTAAATAGATTTGATAAAAGACCAGGATGAAAATGAATTTGAGGACATGGAAAAAAATACAAATACAAATAAATGGATTTTTTTAAATAATATTAGAACTTTGTACAGAATCAAAATATGAAGTGCATAGAAATTTCTGCTGATAAGTCTTGTTATTAAAATAGTTAAATAACATTAAAATTAAACTAGTTTAAAACTTAAATAAAATATACATAGCTATATAGAAATACATAAACATAAAAAACTAAAACGTAAAGTTAGATTTTAAATATATGCTAAAAGGGAAAGTTATTTAAGGTGAATAAACAATAGGAGAATTTTAATTTTTTGGGGTGAATCATCTTTTAAATATTTTTAAAATGTAAAAATAAAAGCTCAAAAGTTCAAAATATGAATTACTGCTATAATGGTATAAATAATAGTGAAAGTGTATAGAAATTGGGGATATGACAAAGTAGCAGCTACTATTTAAATAAAATAATATTTAAATATTATTATAAAATATTATACACTAAATAAATAAATAGCCTAAATATAATCATTGTATAATTTACCTCAATAATTGTGTAATTCTAATACTGTTAGGAAAATAAAATAAATATGTGAAAACTGTGAAGTGAATATTATTCCTATTATTATACTATAAAACTAATTTAAAGAGAATTATAAAAGATATTATAATAAAATAGATTTAATTTCCATTTATCATATTAAGAATGACATATCTGTTCCTTTGGTATAAAAATATCCTTTTCAAGGTGAAAATGACATCAGTCTCGAAATTATTACTTGATTTTCCTTATACAATATCAAGGACGTCCATGACAGAAAAGTACAGTGACCATCTACAGCCCTCAATGTCAACAAACAGACAGCCAATCACACACTCTTAATGTGCTGTCAATCAAAGGTGGACGATACTCCGCTAGTTTAACGCTGATTGATTGTTCAATTAGCATGCGTCTCTGACCTCCAGATTTGTTCATTTGAATTTGTAATTAAGCAATTAAGGGCAATTAAGAAATTAGGAATATGAAAATAGAGCATAATTTGAGTGTTGACGTGTTGAATATTCAAATACATATAAAAAAAAAAGGAAGTTAATGCCCATCACACTTTTTGCATGTGAGGATAGCACGCAAATGCCTATCTGTTCCTTTGAGTAGAAATGGAAGGTCAAAAGAATTTAGTCGGACGAGCACTTATCTAAGGAATTGTAATTAGTCTGGGCTGTTAAGGCCCATAAATGCTCTGCTTATCTGTATGAATTAAGAAATGGTGCTGATTTAAGCAGGATTAGAAGCTGATGCATTTAACCACAAAGCACTTGGCATCAGCAATACCTATAAAGAAAAAAGGACGTAACAGATTCTGCTCGCTCAGAAGTTTGTCCATCCTCCACAGACGAGGGGAAAAGAAAGAGATTTTGATAATGCAGGACTTGAAATACAGTTGTGATGTGGAAACCATTCTGATTGAGGTCAAAACACATAATTACATGCAAAGCGAAAGCAGAGAAGGAAAGATGGAAGGCGTCTGTGTGCGTGATCTTTGAGAAGACAGCTCATCAGACAGAGTTCAGATTATTTCTTGCTTTTAAGATGTGTGCCAGGGTGGAAAATGGCAGCGCTCCATAGTGCAACAGTTTCTGTCCTCCTTCCTTCATTACAGACGGTATACACAGCATCTCCAACACAGATGTGGCTTAAAATGCGAGCTGAGTAAAATAGCCAAAATAATAAATATTTCCGAATGTTCTGTTGACATTCATATGCGTCAAACAGTCAAATAAAAAACTTAAGATTAAATCCCAAAGTCCATACTATTTCTAACCAAACATCAGAAGCTCATCTGTGCTTCTGACTTCTACTATAAACAGTACGCTTAAAAACATGAGAGGAACAGAGAAAGAAAGAGAGAAAAAGAGAATAAGTCCAGTTATTTTAGAGATTCACTGAATGTGAGATGATGGAAGGACGGAGGACAGGAAGTGATGATGGACGTAAATTGCCCGTAAATCTCGGTGATCGCTTAGAAAGATGCACCTGACACCAGAGGACGTCTCAACTCTCTCTTTCATTCTCTCTCAAGACGGCTTTCTGCCACTTTCAGAAGCACACACAACAGCTCGTAGACACACACACAAAAGAGCAGCAACCACACAGTAGGTGTGTGTGTGTGTGTGTGTGTGTGGGGTGGGGTGGTGGGGGGTGTTTCAAGGTGCAATATTCATCTGGCCAGTCTGACAGGATCTAATACATTTGTTTCAGACGGAAAATTAATTTTCTAATATTAAAAAGGTCAGAAATGAACCATGGCAATACCGGCCCTTTTGTCATCTTTAACAAATTATCCAAAATGCTGTTGTCAGATTGGTGGGGATATCTGGGCCATGATGAATGATCGAGGTAATCAGCCAATCAAAAAGAATCCCTCTCTCTCCATGATAAATGGTCTGGAAAAGCAGCGTTTTATACGCGGGAGATAGGTCCATTTGTTTTCTTATTCTTTCCCTCTCTCTGTCTTTCTTTCTTTCTCTCTCTTGCTCTCTTTCATTTTTTTCCTAAACAAATACTTGGTGCTCATGGACAGATTATATACACCTGCATCACTAACTTTGAGTCATTTTCTCACCTGCTCACTCGAGAGTGTAATATGGCGAATTGTTTCGGTTTAAAAACCACTCAGGTGACTTTAGTGCTCAAAGAGATGGATTGAACACAGAATCACATCAATGATGTCTTCAAAATGTACCTAAATATGGGCTTGTTTCTGGCACAAACAAAAACAACTTCAATGACACCACTGAAAAAAAGGCAATGAAAACACTTGGCATTAATAAACTGAATAATTAGTACCAAAATAGCTGTATGCTCAAAGCAAATACAAAGTCATTGCCAATATCAGTTGTAGAAATGCAATAAACTTTATATTAGTAACTGGTATAATTTGAGCAGTGCTGTGTAATTGGTGTAAAGTGCTCTTTCTGCTAGCACAGGTTTAAACATATTTGGCTCAGAAAGGTATGCAAGCTAGCGTGTTAACCAAGAAAGGTTTGTGCAATTTAAAAGGTGAGTGTTGTAAATTAGCATGTGTTAGCCTAGCATGGTTTTTGTTAGCATACTGGGAACGGAGACCTGGTGTGTTGAGTTGGCACTGAACTCTGCCTGCTGTTGAACCAGTGGCAGCCTTGCACACTAATTAATATCCATGCTACAGTTTGTGCGCAGTTGAGTATGAGAGCGTGTCTGTGTGGAAACATGCATTTTTCTAAATAAATAAATAAATAAGGTGGTGTTTAACCTTCAGAATATTATTTTTCAACCCTGCTAGCCATATGTAAATACAGGTATCCTAATTTGTGTGTTTTTGCTATTGCAATAAAAAAATTAATTGACCCCCCCCCCCAAAAAAAAAATAAAAAAATAAATAAACCTAAATTTTAAAATTACATTAATTAATATGAATTTGTATGTGTTTGTATGTCTACATAACATATATACAGTACATGCTAACATATGTTATATTCGTATACAAATTAATATTTAAGAAATTAAGTAATTCATACAGTTATACAATGCATTATGTTCACAAGTAAAGATTGGTAAAAATCTCTATTTTACATTTTTCTATTAATCTATTTATGATGGGTTTTTTTTATGTTCAGTCAAAGAATCCTGAAAAGGTATTGTAGTTTCCACAAAAAAATTAGACAGCACTACTATTTGCAACACTTCTAATTAGAAATTTTTCTTGAACACCATATCAGCGTATTAGAATGATTTCTGAAGGATCAGGTGATCCTGAAGACTGTAAACTTAAAATACAGCTTTGTTTGTCAGATATCTGACAAACAAATGAAATCAAATTACACATTTATAAACAAATTACTTTTTATTCTATTCTATTTTTTGCTAATTTAACTGTCTGTTAAACATATCTAATAGTTCACTCTCTTAAAAATAAAATCGAAATTGGCAGTTAAGCCTCTAATGCTTTAGAAAATAAAGGACCAAAGTGTACCATCTTGGTGGAATGTGCAAGTGGGCAGTGGGGGCACTACCCCGTCAGTGGGCTGGCACAGAGATTGGCATCCAATAGCTTTGATCTGCGCTGTCTCTAATGTGATTAACCATAGAGAACACAGCCAATGCCAGTCTGGCTTGAGATCTCGCATGGCACGCGCATTTGTATGTCTCTGTGCTTGCATTTGTGTATGTGTGAGTGCACTTGTTTGCATTTGTATGTATTTGTCAGTATAGCTGTGAGATGCTCAGTTTGATGTTGGGGAGGGAAGTGTATCCCCATCCTGATCTCTCCTCCTCTGTTGTGCATACTGAGATGTATTTATCAGTCAAAACCCCTCAATGCCATATTGTGATCAACAACAACAACAAATGCACAAGTAATCCAAAACTCCATCCAAATCGAAACGGCTTCACAGACATTAGCAGCTCATACATGCTCAACTCACAATAGCATACTTCTCCTTCAGCAAGTTGGGGATTTCTCTTGATTTCCCAAGATTATAACTTAGCGGGATGAATCCCAAAAGCAAGCATACCAGACATCATAATGAATACAAAAGCCATATGAACCAATACAATTGATGCCCCATGACAAATTTAATATTTTACTTGAGTTGTAGTCCAAATATGTGATAAGATAACAAGAGTTATGACGAGAGTTATCCTCAAAGAACATTTCCATAAAAAAGAGAACATTCTCATTCTGCATTAACTCTTTGGTTCAACATTTAAATCTACACTCCTACGCAGCAAGCCAAAAGCATTATTGTAGCCCAAAATATCAACATTGTGTTGATTTCAATGCTCGTGTGACACCCCTACTTGAGGTTCGCACAGGGCTGTCAGGATTTGTGGTACACTGCCTTGAGCAACTAAACTCCAGGTGGATTGTTTCTGTAATAAGTGTACTGCAAGTCGCTTTGGATAAAAGCATTAGCTTAATGACTAATTACATACAAGGGAAATGTCATTTTCCTGGTTATGTTCCCTTGGTGACCCCTCTAAGTGATAGGTGAACTTCTGACTTCATGTGCTTAAACTGGCAACTACTCAAATGTATTGTGAGCTTGTCATTAGCAAAAAAGAGAAAGGGGCACTATTATTTCCCAAAAACCCCACTAAATCTCTTTAAAAGGACAGAAGGGAATGAAACAAGGACACAAAGTGAGGGATCCAGAAAGAGCTAAGAAATGTTTACCTCTCCCCTGAGTCCATCTCTCCTGCTTACATACACTCTTTCCTCATAAAACCAGCGGCTTACCCATCTGTCTAAACTAGCTGCCTCTGTCTTTTCTTTCTAAAATAAAATATTCTACTCAACAGAAGGGCATTAAAGAGTTAGTTCTCCCAAAAATAGAAATTCTGCCATTAATTACTCACCCTCTTGTTGCTCCAAACCTGTAAGACCTTTGTTCATCTTCGGGACACAAATGTAGATATTTTTGATGAAATCTCTCTGACCCTCCATAGAAACCAAGGATTTTATCAAGATCAACGCACAGAAACGTACTGTAGCAAGGACATCGGTAAAATAGTCCTTTGTGCTTCATAAAATTACAGTTAAACCTCTGATGTCACATGGACTATTTTGTCGATGTCCTTGCTATGTTTGTGCGTTGATCTTGGTAATATCCTTGCTGTCTATGGAGGGTCAGAGAGCTCTCAGATTTCATAAAAAATATCTACATTTGTGTCCCGAAGGTGAACGAAGGTCTTACGGGTTTGGAATGACATAACATTCCTATTCATAAAACATGACATCCTATCTATTTATAAAATAAATTTAGCATTGGTGAGCATAATTGCAGTTTTTTATGCAATGACACACTTTATCCTGTTACACCATTTTCAGACAGATTTTCCGAACACACTTTATGTCTACTATTGGTCGATTAAACCAATGGTTTTGTGATAAGGTGACTCAGGTGCTCAATCAAATGAAGCAATCAACTAAAAGCTGTAAAGCTGCTTGTTTGGATCCATTTAAGACTCATGGAAAGTGCGCGACTGCGTCACTATGGAACGTTCCTCACATCTAATCTCACGATGCAATGAAGCATACGTGTGTGTGTTTGTTAGGATGTGAGGGGACATGAGCAGATCACTCTGCCGTGAAGCAACACATTGATCAGTGTGTCAGGCCTGGGGGAAAGGTTAAGCCGCGTGGCACTGCCCTCCTCTCCTGAGTGTGCCTGCCGCTCTTATCAGGATGTGAAAGAGCAGGAAAGGGCAGACGATTCCCAGGACAGCATCTGACCTTCACTAATCAAACCACCTCACTCTTCTGCTAGAATTAACATAAAGGAAGTTGAGGCGGCGCTTTCTCAAACAAAAGACAAGACAAGCGAGAGTGTGTATAGGTGACTCACCTGAGCAGAGGGAGTGCAAACACTCACACAGATACACTCATTGAGAAAAATGCTGAGTTGAAGCTGCTTTGAATAGTACATTGGTTCCTATATGCTGAGCCAGGTTGTAATACATACTGTACACAACCTTGTGTTTCAAAGACAGTGTGTAAGTGTTTTTATTAAATCTCAGTGATAAAATACTTTCTCCTAATCCAGTTTAATGTACTGTATAGAGACAATTAAAAGTGCACCAAGGCTGTTTTCCCCCAAAATAGAATACACCATTTCATTGGTGAATTAAAACACTGATTTGTTTATTTAAGCATACAGCCCACCACTGACTCAAAGCCATGGTTTTGGGGGAGGACAGTATGTTAGAAGAGCCAAATGAAATTTCAATGGAATATATATATATATATATATATATATATATATATATATATATATATATATATATATATATATATATATATATATATATGTATATATATATATATATATATATATATATATATATATATATATATATATATATATATATATATATATATATATATATATATATATATATATATATATATATATATATATATAAAATTTTCACCAATAAGTTGCTGCTTTACTATGTGGATACTCACTGGGTCTTGGTTCATTTGGACAATGAGTTGTTTGACAGCATGTAGAGTGGGATGGGCCCAAGGGGAAGGGTCCTGCCAGTGACGGTTCAGATCAAAGCCCATTAGAGAACACCTAAAATAAATGCAAACAAATCAACCGTTCAACTCAGTAAAACAATGACAAAACCAATAACTTCAGCTTTTTTTTGAAAGTGTAGAAAGTGAAGTGACATACAGCCAAGTATCGTGACCCATACTCAGAATTCGTGCTCTGAATTTATGCTGCTCTGCATTTAACCCATCCAAAGTGCACACACACAGCAGTGAACACACACAAACTGTGAACACACACTCGGAGCAGTGGGCAGCCATTTATGCTGCGGCGCCCGGTGAGCAGTTGGGGGTTCGGGTTCAAACATTTACATTTGCAGCCCGAGACTCAAACCCACAACCTTAGGGTTAGGAGTCATGCTCTGTAACCACTAGGCCATGACTCCTACAACTTGGCAAAAAGCAAAATACTGTGCAAAATGATAATATCACAGTGAATATGTAACTATGAGAAAACTTTGGAACAGTGAGATTCCATGTGGGCAGGGCTGTGAGAACACAGTCTTTCATGTCATTTACCATTGGGTTTGAACATCACAGATGAGCTCAAAGGGAAATCCACACACATTCTGTGGTCAGAACTGCAGAAAAATCACACACAGTACATATCCACTTGTGTGGAGTGTGCAAGAGAGATGAACAATGCAGGGCATTGTGGGATTGACAGCGGAGAGGTGTACGCATCGTAAAGTTGTGCCACACTCAACATTATGCCAATAAGAGATGAAAAACATCAAATCGCTGTGAGGATGAACGATGTGGAATCTGTCATAAACATCAAAACATTCAAACATTTACATTCATTAGAGTTTCTGGTGGGCTCACATACTTAAATTACATATTACTCAATTTAATTCAGATTTAAACGTTTAAAGAGTTTAATTGTGGCTATACTATAATAATGTATATGTGATACTTCAATGAACATAATTTAAAGGAAGATCTTGTTTGTGCAATTGGAACAGATTTGGAAAAATTAAGTAATTTTCTTACCAAGAGGATCATCTACAGTGAATGGGTACCATCAGAATGAGAGTTCAAACAGCTGATTAAAGCATCACAATAATCCACACAAGTACAGATAAACAGTTAACGTCTTATGAAATAAAAAGCTACTGTACGTGTTTGTAAGAAAAAAAAAATACATCAGGAATTTTAACC
>NC_068403.1:218528-255894 GCF_023724105.1 Carassius gibelio | reverse complement strand
AACTAGCAGGTGAAGAGGAGCATGATGTCACTAGCAGGTGAGTAGATGATGCTGATGTCACTAGCATGTGTTTTTTTCCAGCTCCTTTATTTTTCCCATGACTCAGCAAGAGCACTTAATTAACAAAAAGCAAACATGTATTATTTTGTGTTAAACATAATGGGGGGTCATGGGCATAATGTATTTAATGAAAAAAATATCTGAAGATTGTTATGAAAATGAAAAAAAAAATCTGACATGATAATCTGTCTATGAAAACATGAACAAATGATTAGGACAGGTTAGATGATTATGAAGAAGCAATGTTATTAATAAAGGAGCAAGAAATCTGTCTGAGGTGAAAGTATACCAATAAACGGAAGTTAATTCTATGACTCATCCTATGATAAATCAGATAACTGAGATACATATCAGACGTAACATTACAACTTGTATCAGCACAATAGGATGCTAAGTTATGCGTTAGAGAGAGAGAGGGAGAGAGAGCTCCCTCTGATCCGTATTCATGACAGCGCGCTGAAAGATGGGCAAGGATAGATTTTACTATAGATTCCTATAAAGTTCTCATTATAAATGTAAGGCAGATTTGTGCTATATTTTCATCTACGTTATTAAGTGTAATAGTTGTAATTAAGTTTTATTTTTAAGTTAAGTTTTATTTTCCATAAACCACCTGCGCATTTTCGAAGCCTAGGAATTGAATTATGCCCACAAATATGACGGGAAAAAAGCTTGGCTGCATTATTATAACATCATTAATAAAATAATATCCATAATAATAGAAAAATAAAACATTTAAGAGCAATATCATTATCGGGCATTGCCTATGAGCATGAAACGAATCGCTGATGTGCAGCGATTTCAGCCTAATTGTTCATGTTAATTAATCAGACGTAGAGTAGCTCTTGCAATTTTTATCTGAAAAAAATTCGCCGACGCAGATGTGAACTTGACCGAAAGTGTAACTCGGATTGCGCTTTACAAACACGAAAGTACAATAAATTTACATAGTGTCACACTGTCACTATCATTATTTTTTTATGTATTGTAATATTTAATTTATATTTTGTATTCAATTTGCACTTTCTGATCAACCAAAATATTATTTAACAGCATGGAAATCACAGATTATTGCCAAATAATCGAATAAGATTTAAAATATATTTAAGATAAAAACCATGACAAATAAATAATTTAGATTTTCGTCATCTCGAATATGTTTAATGTAATTAGGCTACAAATATATCCAGTCCATTTTTATTTTATAAAGACCATTTCATTATTTGTCTGTGATTTAAAAATGAACACACAAAGATTTTGCTACTTTATTCAAGTGCATTTTTTTAAACAAATCATTGTCTTCAAGTATAACTTTAGCATCATATTTTAATCCAGCGGTGAAACCTAGTTTTTTAAAATATAAAGAAAAAAAAAGTTCACCAAGTTTAACCAAACAACTATTATAAGGTATAAAACAGAGACCAAATAGCCTAGATATTTTAACTATGGTTAAAACTCAAAACTAAAATAATAATTATAAAAAAATGGATATTATATTTACCACGACCGGTGAAACATTCAAGTGTCTATTCAAAAAGATAAATCGGTCTACGTGCTCAGGTGAGAGCCGAGTGCGCAGCCTGTTCACTTTTAGTGGAATTAATTCGCTCCGCAGGAACAGATGTTGCAGGAACAGCCAGGTACCACTGGACAAGTAAACCTTCTCTGTCCCTGAAACTAATGGGCAGCAAATCTTTCACCACCATTTCAGCGAACAGCTTTGTCGTCTTCTCGGTTAATGCGTTGCATTTAGGTCTTACTGCAAGTGATTCAGTGCTCGTCTGAGTTGCCGCTCTGTTATCGCCAGATATTTTATGTAGGTACGCATTTTAGATGATAGCGCATTGTATTTGTTGTAGATTTGTGTGACAGCTTGGCGCTACACAGCTTACCCTGAACTGTATTTTCATCGTTCTTCTCAAAGGGAAGCCAGCCATTACTACTTGACTTTGAGGCCATGCTTATCTGTCTTCTTACGTCTTTTGAGGAATCAAGTGGGAAGCTAACCAATCAGACATCAGGGCGCCGCCCAACGTGCTGCCATAATCAATCAGAAATAATAATAATAATAATAATAATTTCGATAATCGTTTACTTGATCGATCATCGCTGTCGCGGTCGAGTACTCGATCACTGTTGCACATCCCTACTGCTCAACTGTGATTGCTGCTGTTGAACATTGAGCTATGCTACAAACTTTTTTCAGTTTTATTTTTATGCTTTAACTACTTAATAAACGGGTTGCAAACCTGTTTACATAGGATCACCTTGGTCAAGACAATAAACTATATAAAATCGCACCTTTGTAACATATCAGTCAGCATTTGAAGTGCTATGTGTGTGTGTGTGTGTGCGAGTTTGTTTATTTAGTAGTTTTTCATATGTATCATCACATTATTCAAGTAAGCTCCAAACCAGTACCTGCATTTAAAGTTGTAATCCGACAAAGGATGCAGCAAACCAGTTCCATCACCGTCTCCTCCATTATGAAGTAAAACATAACAGCAAAAACAATTAGTTCTGTCTCCACCTCTCCTGACAGGATTGTACTTGCATCAGTGCTCCTCTTGGACCGTTGCTATGCGACACAGGGGTAATCGGAAACACCTGGTGGCGGAATTAGGAAATCCTGCAAATGCGGAGCATCTCAAGCACTTCAGAGCGGATTTGCAAAACATTTTATTCAGATCGGGAGTTTTGCGAATCATTTGAGACGGGAGATCGGAGTTCGCAAAACATTTGATTCAGATCGGGACTCCGAATCGCGTTTTGCAAATCATTTGGCTTCGACCGAGTTCGACAAACATTTGATTCAGATCGGGACTCCGAATCGCGTTTTGCGAATCATTTGGCTTCGACCGAGTTCGACAAACATTTGATTCAGATCGGGACTCCGAATCGCGTTTTGCGAATCATTTGGCTTCGATGAGTTCGACAAACATTTGATTCAGATCGGGACTCCGAATCGCGTTTTGCGAATCATTTGGCTTTGACCGAGTTCGACAAACATTTGATTCAGATCGGGACTCCGAATCGCGTTTTGCGAATGATTTGGCTTCGGCAGATTTGATTCAGATCGGGACTCCGAATCGCGTTTTGCAAATCATTTGGCTTCAACCGAGTTCACAAAACATTTGATTCAGATCAGGAGTCTGGCCTATTATTAGCCCATTAATAATTGCTCTCAAAATAGGACAACTGACAAAAAAGTAACAACAAAACACATTTAATAATATGTCAGATATAGGCCATAACAACGAAAAATAAATAAATAATAATATATATTATGCTGCCCCACTTTTTGACTGCATCTGTAATTACAAACAAAAACACCTATCTTTTCAGATAGTTTGTTACAAAAAATGTTCTAAAAATAGGTATGGTTTGTTAGAGTTTAATTAATTTGGATCTGATCTAATTTCAACCTCTTATTTGAATATTTTGGTTTGCCATTGGGTGTGCAGACACAAACTAATGCGGGATTAGATGTAACAATGTTTTTTTGTGCCAAAATTCAAATATATTTTAAAGATATTGCTGAACATTTATTTTACCATTTAGCAAAATTATTTAAGTAGAGAATTGTACTTCTGCTGTTAGAAGGAAAAAAAGTGATTGCTCTGGCGCTGCATGTGCATGAAGTGAAGCTTTGTCTGTTCATTATCATAATAAAAAAACGGTAACTTTAAACACAAACACACACTGCTCAGTTTTTATGTAGTAAAATCTGTACCGTTAAGCGTTATCACCTTACTGTCCTGATGTAAAACATTTTGTTTTACGTGGATATTGGAAGCGAGTGAAGTACGTAAATAATATTTACCGAAAAATGTGATTTTGTGTCGAATGAGAGACCCAACTTTAGTTTGAGTTTCATTCTAGCCTAAAATGATCGTTCGTTTTGGCTTGTGAATTTATGTAGCTTATATCTTTTAATTATATTCTCTAAATACTGTTAAATTTAAAGGATTTGTTGTGGAGCAAGGAGAACTTAAATAGCCTATGTTTTCATTGTTTATTATTATTATTTATCATATATTTATTTGACCCTCTAACTTTAGCACTCACTATTCTAGTTCTACTCTTTATAAAAAAAATAAATAAAAAAAAAAATAAAAAAAGATCGGGACTCTGACGCGCGTTTCGCAAATTATTTGAGATCAGGACTTTGGAGTGAGTTCGCAAAACATTTGATTCGGATCGGGACTCCGAAGCACGTTTCGCGAATCATTTGAGATCAGTCCCAGCGGATTTGCAAAACATGATTCAGATCGGGACTCCCCCACACAGCAAAAAGTACTGCGCGGCCGTGTTGCGGCTTCCGGAACGGAACTGTACCGGCGTCAACTTGCGGGCAATGACGGATCCGATACGAATTCGGATCCCGGACCCGCCGTTGCACCGCGCTCCACGATTAAAACCTTACCTCCACGGTGGGTCCGTTTGGGTCCTGCAAATTGAAACATATCCGCCACCATACTGTCTCATCTGGCCCTGGTCCGTTTTGGACCCGTTTATCTCATTTTCAAAATCCCTTCTGTTCTTGCTGTAGGATAAAAGAAATTGTAAGATAAACTAATAAATATTTCTAGCCTAGGCTACTACAGAAATATAAACATAAGCTTAAATCTGAATTGCTTTGTAATTTTAACCGAACAATATTGTAAATAAGCCTAAATAAACTTTTGAAGATTTACTGCATGTCAAAAGGGTAGGCTTTTTATTATTATGATTAGCTTGATAGTTAACAGGAATATTTTTAGAAGCCTACTTTCCTTACTAAATAAGTGAGCGTGTCCGTCCGTTTTTACTGACGCACTAACTATTGCATTGTGTTAAAAATAACATCAGGTATAGGTCTACCTGATTGAACAATCTGCGTGTGTAAAGTAGCTATCAGCTGCTCAGGGAGTTATGGTCAGACTAGGTTTGATTTTGAGTTGCCAAAGAGGGTAACACTTTATAATAACGTTCAGTTGTACGTATTTTATAAGTCAGTGGTTAAATAATGATGAACTAATCATTTACAAAACATTCATAAATTATTAGCAAGTGATGTACTATCATTTTAAGTATGTTTTGTAAATTCTGTTACAAGTCATTTGCAAATGTCTTGTACATGATTAACTATCAGGGTTGGTACAGATTCTGTTAAATGAAATTCCAGGACTTTCAAGCACTACTTTTTTGGATTTCGATCAGCACTTATCAAACATCAAACAAATATCTTCATTTTTTTAACTCAAGTTACATATCCAGTATATCATGGTGTCTGATGTTTCACTGTCATGCTTGGGGAATCCTCTTAACCATTGAGAAGATATTGAAACAGATTTATAGACGATCGACCTGAAGAATGAAAGTTGTATTATATACTTAATATCATGCCCATAGCAATGTAAAAAAAAAAAAAAACTCTTTATCTCAGACGGGCGGCAGCGTTAATTGTGTAAAATTATTTTGATATTGAAATCATACATATTTTTTAATATTTTTAATTAGGGATGCACCGATACCACATTTTGTAAATGTTTAAAAGAGTAATTTTTTTGTAAATTATAAAGAGTGTTTTTAGAGTTTTCAGGTAGATCTAACAGGTAGGCTACGGAAAACCCGATTTGAACAAGGCTACGTTCACTTGAGATATAGGGCTAACTCACTGAGGATACTCACCAAGACCAGCGTTTTAAATTATGTAGACCCTCTAACCCTAACACATTTACAAGTGATGTATAGTTTACACTGTAGATTAGGGGATGCAGAAAGTGTTGTAAATATTTTTTTCATTTACACATCATCTATGAAGTACAAAAAAAAAGAACATTTATGAAACGCAAAGTCACGTTTAGTAAAAGATTAAAATAAAAGGCAACACAGTCATATTGGTAAGATGGTTGCAGCGATTTTTAAGGCTGCCCAAACATTTACAAACGATTGACTTTGAAATCTGACTATCGCAAGCTAACATGTCATCAAACTATTCAGGCTGTCTGTAAAAGGACCACAACACAACCTTTTCATATGCCCTTCTTTTGGGCTGGAGGGTGTTACTAACCTTGACCAGTCGCTCTGCTCGTAAGGATCGAGTCCTTTGATTCTCTTTATTTTCTCGTCATATCTCATCTTTGCATTAGGATTTAGTTTTAGGCGGTATGGTCCGACAATGTTTTCTTTAGCCCGCTGCATTTTGTAGGATTATATTCCGTTTTTCACGCTAATTTTTCATTATTTTCATGCCAGAACACTAGCCTGCTATGCCAGACCATGCTAACTGGCCAAACATACCCATAATTCTTTGCGTTCTGATGACGTTGCCGCCCAGTTGGTCACATGTGTTAGCGATCTCTATTCCTCCAGACACGCTGTATAAACGATACTATTAAGACCGTTTTCCAGGTTAGATGGGCTGCATAGCGCTCAAAACCAACATGAAAAGGGTAGCTAGTAATGTTCACTTAGCGTTTTGTTTTGTTGTTAAACTGTGTAAAATGAGCGGTGACACTGGATGGTATCAAGCTAATAGACGGTAGCTAACATTAGAAGTTAAGCCTGCTCTTTTTGACATTCAAACAGGAGGCATATTGTCTGAACCAACTCAAACAGTGATTAAAATGCCGAAGCTTAATTTTAACAGGATCCGCTGTTTGACGGCGCCGGCCGGAGGCGGAGCTGATCCTCTGGGCGGCACCAAAACGAAATTGAATTTGAACTTGAAGGCGGATCCGCCTAGGAGTCTCCTGCTGATGCACATTTCATGAATCATTTGAGATCAGGGCTTTGGAGCAGATTTGCAAAACTTTGATTCAGATCGGGAATCCGAAGCGCGTTTCGCGAATCATTTCAGGGCTTGAAAAAAAATTCACAAAACATTTGATTCAGATCGGGACTCCGAAGCCCGTTTCGCGAATCATTTGAGATCGGGACTTCGGAGTGAGTTCTCAAAACATTGATTCAGATCGGGAGTCGGAGTCGCGTTTCCCGAATCATATGATCGGGACTTCAGAGCGAGTTCACAAAACATTGATTCAGATCGGGAGTCGGAGTCGCGTTTCGCGAATCATTTGAGATCGGGGCTTCAGAGCGGTTTTGCAAAACATTTGATTCAGATCGGGACTCCGAAGCGCATTTCGCGAATCATTTGAGATCGGGACTTCGGAGTGAGTTCTCAAAACATTGATTCAGATCGGGAGTCGGAGTCGCGTTTCGCGAATCATATAATCGGGACTTCAGAGCGAGTTCACAAAACATTGATTCAGATCGGGAAGCGCGTTTCGCGAATCATTTGAGATCGCTTCGGAGCGGATTTTCAAAACATTTGATTCTATCATGTAGGCTACTTGTCTAGTCTAGACCAACTTTTAATAAAGAGCAAAGAGGTTTAGAGACAGATTTTTGTTAATAGCCTGTTACTAATACCACAGTCCATAGCATCAGTAACTGTATAATTTAGTAAAAGAAAAGCAAAACAAAATAGGATGAGTTTCCATTTTTATTTTATTTATGGAGCAATGGTAATCTTAACCTCTGTGCAGTGTTTAGGGTATTTCAGGACCCCAAATAAAATTCTAATTCATCTAAATGACATGACACTTAATGACTTTACCAAAACAGAAATTGGGATGTCTGATTGTATATTAGTGTAATAAAATCACTCAGAATGTTCATATAGTGCTTTTGTTTAAAATTGTAATTTTAAATGTTTTCCTGTAAATGGCAGAAATCTACCTTAAGTACGGCAAATTTTCCATATGACCATGTATGAAAGCAAGGAATGTAGATATACTTTAAAATTAACTACATATTTTGTATAAGCATTTCATATAAACATTTTTTTCAAAAAATTAACATTTAAACAAATTCCATATCAACTGTATAGTAAAAACATTAAAGGAAGTGATGTTACAATTCATGATTGTCTAGATATTGGTGTTTTTAATTTCACCTCTTAAAGCACTTTCTTTTATCATTGCAAATATCAGTATTCAACATTTTGGGATTAAAACATCAAAATATTATGCATTTGTAATTGCATGTTAAATGCATTTATATCTTGCATTAAACAGTGTGTATAAACATCTGTCGGGGTCTCTAGAGAGCGATGTGTAGAGGATTGAAACTTGAGCCAGAGGTTCTTCACAGCTACCAGGAGACCTTTGACGTTAACGTTACTCCATCTAGTCTCATCATCCACCCTGATGCTCCACACCTTGGTGCAGATGCCAAAGTAGTGGACCCAAATGAAGAACCTCCCTGTGGCCTGGTATAGGTTAATTGCCCTGATGTGAAAGAAATGGGAGAGGCATCCCACGTTGAGTTTATTGGGGACCATGCAAAACTGAGAAAGAAACACACAATTGGCATTCCACGGTCAGCTGATGGTTACTGGACTAGTTAACTTGGTGTGATCTTGTAACAAGTACAAGAGGTGACTTCCATGTGGAGAGGGTATGGAGAGATTATGAGCTGATCACAGAGATCACGGCTAAAGTTGTTGAATTCTACTTTGGCACATACATTCATTTTTTGCTAGGAAGAAAATAGGCATGAAAAATTTACCAACAAATGATGTTCCTGTTCTATAGTGAATGTAGTTCTATAGTGTTCTATTACAAAAGGAAACGGTTACCCCAATAAGTCATGCTTCAATTAATTACTTTTTATTGTTATTTATGTTATATTGTTGCAACATACCTACCCCAAACTGGAAAGATATGTCAGGAGGGGTTGGTGATTTCTGATGTGTTCAGAATCTGAAACGATATTGCAGATCATAAGTAAAAGTAAAGAGTTAGATTTTTATTAACATTTTCTGACTTAAATCTAAGACTAAAATCTAAGCATTAAATTCAGCAAAAAAAAAAAAAAAAAAGCACACTGAGAAGTATGTGAAAGATTATATGTATAATGTTGGTTAAAACCCTGGCTGAGAAGGCAACAAAAGCTTACTAGAAGATAGCAAAATTTGCTTCTCACAAAGCAGGCAAGTTACTAGCAGGTGAAGAGGAGCATGATGTCACTAGCAGGTGAGTAGATGATGCTGATGTCACTAGCATGTGTTTTTTTCCAGCTCCTTTATTTTTCCCATGACTCAGCAAGAGCACTTAATTAACAAAAAGCAAACATGTACTATTTTGTGTTAAACATAACGGGGGTCATGGGCATAATGTATTTAATGAAAAAAATATCTGAAGATTGTTATGAAAATGAAAAAAAAAATCTGACATGATAATCTGTCTATGAAAACATGAACAAATGATTAGGACAGGTTAGATGATTATGATGAAGCAATGTTATTAATAAAGGAGCAAGAAATCTGTCTGAGGTGAAAGTATACCAATAAACGGAAGTTAATTCTATGACTCATCCTATGATAAATCAGATAACTGAGATACATATCAGACGTAACATTACAACTTGTATCAGCACAATAGGATGCTAAGTTATGCGTTAGACACACACAGAGAGAGAGAGAGAGAGAGAGAGAGAGAGAGAGGAGAGAGAGCTCCCTCTGATCCGTATTCATGACAGCGCGCTGAAAGATGGGCAAGGATAGATTTTACTATAGATTCCTATAAAGTTCTCATTATAAATGTAAGGCAGATTTGTGCTATATTTTCATCTACGTTATTAAGTGTAATAGTTGTAATTAAGTTTTATTTTTAAGTTAAGTTTTATTTTCCATAAACCACCTGCGCATTTTCGAAGCCTAGGAATTGAATTATGCCCACAAATATGACGGGAAAAAAAGCTTGGCTGCATTATTATAACATCATTAATAAAATAATATCAATAATAATAGAAAAATAAAACATTTAAGAGCAATATCATTATCGGGCATTGCTTATGAGCATGAAACGAATCGCTGATGTGCAGCGATTTCAGCCTAATTGTTCATGTTAATTAATCAGACGTAGAGTAGCTCTTGCAATTTTTATCTGAAAAAAATTCGCCGACGCAGATGTGAACTTGACCGAAAGTGTAACTCGGATTGCGCTTTACAAACACGAAAGTACAATAAATTTACATAGTGTCACTATCATTATTTTTTTATGTATTGTAATATTTAATTTATATCTTGTATTCAATTTGAACTTTCTGATCAACCAAAATATTATTTAACAGCATGGAAATCACTGATTATTGCTAAATAATTGAATAAGATTTAAAATATATTTAATATAAAAACTATGACAAACTAATAATTTTGATTTTCGTCATCTCGAATATGTTTAATGTAATTAGGCTACAAATATATCCAGTCCATTTTTATTTTATAAAGACCATTTCATTATTTGTCTCTGATTTAAAAATGAACACAAAGATTATTTTTCTTTTTTTACAAAACATTGTCTTCCAGTAAAACTTTAGCATCATATTTTAATCCAGCGGTGAAATGTAGTTTTTAAAAGATAAAGAAAAAAGTTCAAGTTTAACCAAACAACTATTATAAGGTATAAAACAGAGACCAAATAGCCTAGATATTTTAACTATGGTTAAAACTCAAAACTAAAATAATAATTATAAAAAAATGGATATTATATTTACCACGAAACATTCAAATGTCTATTCAAAAAGATAAGGCGGCCTACGTGCTCAGGTGAGAGCCGAGTAAACAGCCTGTTCACATTTAGTGGAATTAATTCGCTCCGCAGGAACAGATGTTGCAGGAACAGCCAGGTACCACTGGACAAGTAAACCTTCTCTGTCCCTGAAACTAATGGGCAGCAAATCTTTCACCACCATTTCAGCGAACAGCTTTGTCGTCTTCTCGGTTAATGCGTTGCATTTAGGTCTTACGGCAAGTGATTCAATGCTCGTCTGAGTTGCAGCTCTGTTATCGCCAGATATTTTATGTAGGTACGCATTTTAGATGATAGCGCATTGTATTTGTTGTAGATTTGTGTGACAGCTTGGCGCTACACAGCTTACCCTGAACTGTATTTTCATCGTTCTTCTCAAAGGGAAGCCAGCCATTACTACTTGACTTTGAGGCCATGCTTATCTGTCTTCTTACGTCTTTTGAGGAATCAAGTGGGAAGCTAACCAATCAGACATCAGGGCGCCGCCCAACGTGCTGCCATAATCAATCAGAAATAATAATAATAATAATAATAATTTCCATATTCGTTTACTTGATCGATCATCGCTGGCGCGGTCGAGTACTCAGTTTTATTTTTATGCTTTAACTACTTAAAAAACGGGTTGCAAACCTGTCTACATAGGATCACCTTGGTCAAGACAATAAACTATATAAAATCGCACCTTTGTAACATATCAGTCAGCATTTGAACTGCTATGTGTGTGTGTGCGAGTTTGTTTATTTAGTAGTTTTTCATATGTATCATTACATTATTCAAGTGAGCTCCAAACCAGTACCTGCATTTAAAGTTGTAATCCGACAAAAGGATGCAGCAAACCAGTGTAATTTACCTGGACTCGGTCTTGGCTGAGTTCCATCAATGTCTCCTCCATTATGACGTAAAACATAACAGCAAAAACAAGCAGTTCTGTCTCCACCTCTCCTGACAGGATTGTACTCAGGTCAGTGCTCCTCTAGCACCATTGCTATGCGACACAGCGGTAATCGGAAACACCTGGTGGTGGCATTAGGAAATCCTGCAAATGCTGAGCATCTCAAACACTTCGGAGCAGATTTGCAAAACATTTTATTCAGATCGGGAGTTTTGCGAATCATTTGAGACAGGAGGTCGGAATCATTTGGCTTGACAGATTTGATTCAGATCAGGACTCCGAATGGCGTTTTGCGAATCATTTGGCTTTGACCGAGTTCGACAAACATTTGATTCAGATCGGGACTCCTAATCGCGTTTTGCCAATCATTTGGCTTCGACAGATTTGATTCAGATCGGGACTCCAAATCGCGTTTTGGGAATCATTTGCCTTCGACCAAGTTCGCCAACAATTTGATTCAGATCGGGACTCCGAATCGCGTTTTGCGAATCATTTGGCTTCAACCGAGTTCGCCAAACATTTGATTCAGATCAGGAGTCTGGCCTATTATTAGCCCATTAATAATTACTCTCAAAATAGGACAACTGACAAAAAAGTAACAACAAAACACATTTAATAATATGTCAGATATAGGCCATAACAACGAAAAATAAATAAATAATAATAAATATTATGCTGCCCCACTTTTTCCACTTAAATTCTCAAATTCTGAGTATGGGTCACCATACTTGGCTGAATGTCACTTTCACTTTCACTATTTTGACTGCATCTGTAATTACAAACAAAAACACCTATCTTTTCAGATATTTTGTTACATAAAAAAAGTTCTAAAGATAGGAATGGTTTGTTAGAGCTTAATTTGGATCTGATCTAATTTCAACCTCTTATTTGAATATTTTGGTTTGCCATGGGGTGTGCAGACACAAACTAATGCGGGATTAGATGTAACAATGTTTTTTTGTGCCAAAATTCAAATATATTTTAAAGATATTGCTGAACATTTATTTTACCATTTAGCAAAATTATTATAAGTAGAGAATTGTACTTCTGCTGTTAGAAGGGAAAAAAAAAATCAAGTGATTGCACTGGCGCAGCATGTGCTTGCAGTTAAGCTTTGTCGGTTCATTATCATAATATAAAAACAGTAACTTTAAACACAAACACACTGCTCAGTTTTTATGTAGTAAAATCTGTACTGTTAAGCGTTATCACCTTACTGCCCTGATGTAAAACATTTTGCTTTATGTTGATATTGGAAGCGAGTGAAGTACGTACATAATATTTACAGAAAAATGTGATTTTGTGTCGAATGAGAGACCCAACTTTAGTTTGAGTTTCATTCTAGCCTAAAATGATCGTTCGTTTTGGCTTGTGAATTTACGTAGCTTCTTATATCTTTTAATTATATTTTCTAAATACTGTTAAATTTAAAGGATTTGTTGTGGAGCAAGGGGAACTTAAATAGCCTATGTTTACATTTGTTTATTATTATTATTATCATATATTTATTTGACCCTCTAACTTTAGCACTCACTATTCTAATTCTACTCTTAAAAAAAAAAAAAAAACTATAAATGACTAAATGTATTATGTTTGTAAACATTTCACGGCATAAGGACTTCATGAAATAGTGACTAATGCTGTATTTTTCTAACCACAATTTTTTTTTAAATAAAAAAAAATAAAAAATACCTTTTTTATACGGATTGTGAGTTTTAACCATGCAGCAAACCTTTTTAAATAGATTAAAATAAATAAAAACATTGTAATACTAAATTCTTACGTTACCGGTTAAAATGAGCATAGGAGGCGTTCATATCTTAATTAACCGACAGCAGCTTTTACATTTGGGTGGAGAGCGAACTTGAGTCGTGTACAGAACACTAAACTGACGGGAAAACACGCAACACAATGTAGACGCGCGTTTGTGCTGGAGTTCACACCGCGCATGATTTCTGAGGATGCAGTTATGAATCTTTTATAGAATGCGGTTGTCATGCCCGTAAATAACCGTAAGTGTTTATATGACCGTATTAAGGACTCGACTGAAAACCGTGTTCTGCTGCTGTGTGAACTGGCCTTTGTTTCGTTGTTTTGTGTTCATGGTCATCGGTTTGCAAACCAATGTGAATTCCATTAAACTCACTCAAAGTAATATCAGCGTATACCGGTCACACAGGTGTTCAGCGCTGTTGTTTGAAATGCTTTTTTTGAGCCATGGCCATATATTTATTATACAATGCCAGGTTTATTATAAATAAACTATAGCAGAGGTGAAATGCAGAAAAGAAAAAATTTAGAGATTATACAAAAAAAATTGAAAGAATAATAACAACAGAAATTAAAGTTTTATGTTTACCAACCGAGTAATTCTCTTACAGTGTGGACATCAAAATAACTAACTTAACAGGCAAAGGCACGCACGCACGCACACACACACACACACACATTATGAAAATATTATATAAATACACACATATATACGAAAATTACAGATTCATGCTGATAAAGTGTGGAAGAAGCATATAAAGTAGCTTTACGGTTGAGATGCTAACGGACTTTTTCTGAAGACACTGACCATATATAAAGTACATTTTCAATGGTAGCGTGTCATTTAAATGAAAGAAAGTTCCAGGAACACTTTTATGTAATACTTGTGTAATTTAGGGATTAATCTTACCTGAAATTAGTGAAAACAATAGCCTCCGTTCAGCTGCTTGACGGTTGAACCAAAATAAAAAAACCATGCTGCAATCACGAAAATAACGAAACATGTCCCTGCTACGAATCAATAGATTAAATTACGTGACCAAATCACGAACTGCCGTTAGACTGGGACACGCGATATAGTACGATTTAACCAATACATTAAATCGTGCGAATTAGTACGAATTCGTCTTGATGGGCTTTTATTAAATGCAATGAACAAATCGTACGAATTCATACGACCCAGCTCGTACGATATCGTACGATTTAGCCACTTGGTTAATTCGTACGAATTAGTACGAATCCGCCGTGAGATAGTGTTGGTTGAGCTGGGCCCCTGTTTCCATGGTGACGTCCTCCGCTCCAGTTCATTCACGCCCATCAAGCGTTTTCGAAATATATTTCAATATATTTAACAGTGCTTCAGATCTGATGTCTAATATATTTCTTCACTAGCTTATGTTAATGGCTTTGTGGTCCGAAATAAATGATTGTTTTTTCTGCTTAATTTGGACTAAAGCCCATCTACATCTATTTTGGGCTAAATTTGGATAAAAAAATACATTAAATGTCGCTTTTTGGGCTTAATTTGGACCAAATCCGACGGACCAAACGAAGACCAATTTTTCGCTTTTTGGTCTAAAAGAAAGCCATGACTGGCCGACTTGATTTAGACCAGAAAACGACGTCGAATGACGTCTGGTGCTGGGTGAACACCAATGAAAACGCTAATGACAAACTAATGAGTGCTAATGCAATGCAGGTGTATGGCACTCCTGGATATAAAATAAGTGAACGATCAAAATTAATTTAAGATTGATCCATAATATCAGAAATATGGTGTAAATTAAGTTATATTTTATCACTTTAAAAAACACAGAGTGATAGTAAGATAAAGATGCTAGAAAGAAATAAAACAGCTACATGGACCTATGATTAGCTACAGCAAGGCCAGCAGGGAGTAGAGTAAACACTGTCCAACAGCGACACCCGCAGTCATCGTGGAGAGCATATCTTGGGAGAAAGTATGGACCTTGCCTCATAGATATCTGCTTATCAATAAAGGGAAAGAAACAAAATTTAAGTTAATTCACAAATGTTACCCAACTAAAGCCTTTCTTAGGAAATATAAGTCAGACATTGAAGTGAGTTGCTGATTTTGTCATTCTTCTGAAGAAGACTCCTACACTGAAAAATTTTGATGACTTTTTGGTTTATTCAGTCTTATTTTCTAAGTGACTTCTCTTTTTGTTTTAATGATGCATTCTTTGGATTGTTTGAGTATTCAAAAGAGAATACTGGAAAATATAAAATAATTTATGTTTCCCCTTAGCTAAATTTGACATTCATAAACAAAAGCTTACTGGGTCTAAACCTCTTTTTTCTTTATTCAAACTTGACTTAGACAAGTATGTGGAAACTATCCAAAGTTATGTTGCTATGAAAACAGTGTCTTTTGTGTCTTCTTAAGATGTAATTTTATTACCTTGTTTTTGTTGTTGATACCCTGGCAACAAATCTGTGTGTATAATCTTTTTTTTTTTTTCTTTTTTTTTTTTCTTTTTTTTTTTAAGTGTACTGCCTTAGTATTTTAATGTTTGTATTGTCGGCACCGAAGTCCCGATCTGAATCATATGATTCGAGAACCAGAAGTCCCGATCTGAATCAAAGGATTCACAAACCCGCAATGAAGTCCAGATCTCAATCATATGATTCGTGAACCCGCATCGAAGTCCCGATCTGCATGAAATGATTCGCGAACCCGCAATGAAGTCCCGATCTGAATCATATGATTCGCAAACCCGCATCGAAGTCCCGATCTGCATGAAATGATTTGCGAACCTGCAATGAAGTCCCGATCTGAATCAAATGATTTGCAAACCCGCATCGAAGTCCCGATCTGCATGAAATGATTTGCGAACCTGCAATGAAGTCCCGATCTGAATCATATGATTCGCGAACCCGCAATGAAGTCCCGATCTGAATCATATGATTCGCGAACCCGCATCGAAGTCCCGATCTGAATCATATATGATTCGTGAACCCGCATCGAAGTCCCGATCTGAATAAAATGATTCGCGAACCAGAAGTCCCGATCTGAATCATATGATTCGCGAACCTGCATCGAAGTCCCGATCTGAATCATATGAGTCGCGAACCCACACGGAAGTTCCGATGATCCACACTCACTACGAAGATCTGAATCAAATGTTTCTTGATAAATTATCTGACGTCCCAGTCTGAATCAAATGATACTCGATACATGTTCTGAAGTTCCCATCTGAATCAAAAGATCCACAAACTCACTCCGAAGTCTCAATCTGAATCAAATGATTCTTGATACTTGTTCTGAAGTTCCCATGTGAAACAAAAGATCCACAAAGCTGATCATATTTTTAAGTAATGTTTAAAAATAGCCTATATACTTTTATTCATCAAGGATGCATTCAATTGATCAGTAAAGACATTTATAATGTTACAAAATATTTCTATTTCAAATAAATGCTGTTCTTTTTAACTTTCTGTTCATCAGAGAACACTGAGAAATCAAATGCATCAAGTTTACTAATGATATTTAACAATTTTCTGTATTTGTGACCAAATAAAAGCAAGATAAAGCTTCTTCAGAAAAAACTTCTTTCAAAAACATTAAACTAATTATAATTATTCTAAATATTGGAATAATTGGTAGACAATATATTTACTTTATTATCATGACAAGCAGACCTAATTTGTTAGGAAATAAGGAAATGTCCTAATTTGTACTTTGGTCTAAATTAAATTTCACACACTGCAAGCACTGGTTTGTTTCTGTTTACTGGAATAGCATTGTGGAGAACATACCTTGGGAGAAAGTATCGACCTTACCTCATAGATATCTGCTTACTAATAAAGGCAAGGCAAGGCAAGTCAAAGCAAGTTTATTTATATAGCACATTTCGTACACAATGGTAATTCAAAGTGCTTTACACAAAAGAAAGTAAAATAATCATGAAGAAAAATAATAACAAAAATAAAACAAGCAATTTTAAAACTTTTAAAATGATTAAAACATTTAAAAACAGTTAGAAAATGATTTTACATAAAAAAATAAAATAAAATAAAACAGTGAAAATATAGTGCAATCAGTTCGGACATTGCACAGTGCTCATTCTATAAATGCACATCTAAACAGATGAGTTTTGAGTCTAGATTTAAATGTGACTAGTGTTTTAGCACATCTGATCTCTTCTGGAAGCTGATTCCAACTGCGGGCAGCATAGTAACTAAAGGAGGACTCCCCTTGTTTTGTGTGAACCCTTGGTATTTCTAACTGACTTGATCCTAATGATCTGAGTGCTCTGTTAGGTTTATATTCAGTGAGCATATCTGCAATATATTTCGGTCCTAGGTCATTTAGTGACTTATATACGAGTAAAAGTACTTTAAAATCAATCCTAAATGTAACGTAAGGGGATGAAATGTAAATGTAAAGGGGATGAAATAACATTTAAGTTAATTCACAAAGGTTACACAAGTACCAACACCGAAGTCCCGATCCGAATCATATGATTCGCGAACCCGCACGGAAGTCCCCATCTGAATCAAAGGATCCACAAAGCTAATCATATTTTTAATAATGTTTTAAAATAGCCTATAAACTTGTATTCATCAAGGATGCATTCAATTGATCAGTAAAGACATTCATAATGTTACAAAATATTTCTATTTCAAATAAATGCTGCTCTTTTTAACTTTCTGTTCATCAGAGAACCCTGAAAAATCAAATGTATCAAGTTTACTAATAATATTTAACAATTTTCTGTATTTGTGACCAAATAAATGCAACTCTAGCAAAAAAAGCTTCTTCAGAAAAAACTTAATTCAAAAACATTAAACTAATTATAATTATTCTAAATATTGGACTGGTAGTCAATATATTTACTTTATTATTATGACAATCAGACCTAATTTGTTAGGAAATTAGGAAATGACCTAATTTGTACTTTGGTCTAAATTAAATTTCACACACTGCAAAGCGCTGGTTTGTTTCTGTAGGTTTACTGGAATAGCATTGTGGAGAACATACCTTGGGAGAAAGTATCGACCTTGCCTCATAGAGATCTGCTTAACAATAAATGGAAAGAAATAACATTTAAGTTAATTCACAAATGTTACCCAAGTACCAACAGTCCCGATCCGAATGAAAAGATTCACGAACCCGCACCGAATTCCCGATCCGAATCAAATGATTCGCGAACCCGCACAGAAGTCCCGATCCGAATCATATGATTCGCGAAACCGCACCGAATTCCTGATCTGAATCATATGATTCGCGAAACCGCACCGAAGTCCCGATCCGAATCATATGATTCGCGAAACCGCACCGAAGTCCCGATCCGAATCATATGATTCGCGAAACCGCACCGAATTCCCGATCCGAATCATATGATTCGCGAACCCGCACCGAAGTCCCAATCCGAATCATATGATTCGCGAAACCGCACCGAATTCCCGATCCGAATCAAATGATTCGCGAAACCTCACCGAAGTCCCGATCCGAATCAAATGATTCGCGAACCTGCACCGAAGTCTCGATCCGAATCAAATGATTCGCGAGCCCGCAAGTCCCGTTGCAAGTCAAATGATTCGCAAACCCGCACCAAATCCCGATTGAACAAATTATTCCCAAACCAGCACCGAAGTCCCGATCTGAATCAAATGATTCGCGAACCGGAAGTCCCGATCTGAATCAAATGATTCGCGAACCGGAAGTCCCGATCTGAATCAAATGATTCTTGATAAATGCTCAGAAGTTCCCATCTGAATCAAAAGATCCACAAACTCACTCCGAAGTCTCAATCTGAATCAAAAGATCCACAAAGCTGATCATATTTTTAAGTAATGTCTAAAAATAGCCTACATGCTTTTATTAATCAAGGATGCATTCATTTGATCAGTAAAGACATTTATAATGTTACAAAATATTTCTATTTCAAATAAATGCTGTTCTTTTTAACTTTCTGTTTATCAGAGAACCCTGAAAAATCAATTGTATCAAGTTTACTAATGATATTTAACAATTTTCTGTATTTGTGACCAAATAAATGCAACGCTAGCAGATAAAGCTTCTTCAGAAAAAAAATCTTTCAAAAACATTAAACTAATTATAATTATTCTAAATATTGGACTGATAGTCAATATATTTACTTAGGAAATGTCCTAATTTGTACTTTGGTCTAAATTAAATTAAAATTGTTTCTGTAGGTTTTGATGGTAGATAAGATATATATATATATATTCTTTTTAAATGTTTGTCACATTAAACATTCTATGTACTACAATAAACTTCATCATATGATATGTGCTCTTTATTCAAAGTACTTTTGTGTAAGGAACTGTTAGATTAAATTGCATTGAATCCAGTCTCGGTGGTCTCCAAAACCAGCGCTCATCTGACACCTAAAACGTATTACTGAAGTTTTAGCTCTGCTTGAGAGTTTGATCAAAGAAGCCAAAGAAGAGCAGAAAGCAAGAGGCAAAGTGTTGATGATAAAAACAAGCCGGGTTTATTGAAGAATCCTAATTGCTTGATTATTATTTATAACTGCATGTTTTATATCACAGAGGATTGGCCTTTGTTAAATTAAACTGCTGCACAATAAAATCCCATTATAAACGTTTAAAAAAATTTGAGATAAATCTTCTTATCTGCTATTTAATTAAACCCCGTTATCATAAGATTAAACGACAAGGATTGCTAGAGCAAGGTGAAAAATAATGCAAAATATAAAAATATAAAGAATTGTAAATATATATATATATATATATATATATATATATATATATATATATATATATATATATATATATATATATATATATATATATATATATTCATTCAGCCCGAACTAAATTTAAATTATTTGCTCATGAAAAAAAAGCACAGAATGTTCGATGGAAGAAAAAGAGATGCATGACATGGACTGTCATTGTAAAACCCTTCTCTGAGATTCCTTTAAATAAGCTGATGGTGAGTAATACGAGGGTTTATCTCTGTATTGTGTCTTGTGTGCGTCTGAGCTGACCTTGTGATGTTCTCTACACAGAAAACACGTCTGTGACAATCTTATATGTGTTCTTGTCCTTCTCTGGTCCTTCCACATCTTTCCTTCAGGTTTATATTGAAGCTGCTACAATAAAATAAGATAATGCTACTTTCTGTTTCACAATTCACAATTCAATTCAATTTTTGGTTTACATCCCATAGTTTGTATCTTTTTTCTCGCAATTCTAATTTTTTTTCAGTATCTGTAACTGATTACAATTACATTTATTTTCTAATTAAATGATGTAACTGGTTACTCCCCAACACTGGTGACATCATAGTTACTTTGTCTGCAAGTCGTGAAATTAGTCCTTAACTATTTATTTATTTATTTTACATAACTATAGTTATAGAATTTAATTAAAAAAATGTGTGCGTGCCTAATTTCATGAAATGTAACATTTTTACAGTGTTTTCTTCTTTTTTTAGATGCCCTGAATTGGTCTGTACATGAAGTTGTGGCATTAAATGTTAAACTTTAAAACTTTATTTTCTTCATCAGTTTTTTTGCTTTGTTTTCTAAAATCTTAATATCCTCAAAACTCCAAACACTCTTATTTTCAGAGAAATGTAACAAAATTAGTTTATGCTTAAAACAAGAACAACTATCCTCTGTCAGTGACGAATGATAATTCTCTTTGAATAAAAGTGATTTTTTTTCTGACCCTGTTGACAGATATTTATTTTGATTTTTGTTTAACCCTCAATTGGTCCTTGGGGTCTATATGACCCCAATCGACTTTTAATTAGTAAAAAAAAAGGGTTCCCTTCATCTCAGAGGAATAAAATTTTGTGACTTTTCCTACATTATCTATCTATACATACACAAAAAACCTGGGCTTGATTCGGTTGTTCTGAAGGTGTGTAAAAAAAAATTTAACACTTCTGGGCATTGGGGTCAATATGACCCCAATTGAAAATGAATGGGAAATGCAAAAAAACGTGTGTTTTTTTCATTTGCCCCCCCAAAAAAAACAATAAATGCAACATAAATCTGAAAATTTTCACACAGAAATTAAGGCCTGGTACTTGAGCACAAATGCAATGTAGAAAACACATGCTCACACACACACACACAAACACACACACACACAAACACACACAGGTATGCCACAGAGAGCATTTATATAGAATTTGGCAAATACGATTTGTCTAATAAAATCGGCCACACATGCAGAAAAAAAAGATATAAAGGGGTGAGACCTAATATGCGCACACACACACACACACACACACCTACACAAACACACACACACACACACATACACACACACACACACAAACACTTACACACACTCAGACAGAGACACTCTCCACTCTACACGCTCTCTCTCCCTCTCTCACACTCTCTCACTCACTCTCTTACACACACACACACACACACAAACACAAAAGACACTTACACTCACACTCACACACACACACACACACACACACACACACACACACACACACACACACACACAAAGACAAAGACACTTACACTCACACAGAGACCCAGGCACACTTGCCCTCTCTCCCTTTTTCTCTTACTCACACTTTCTCTACATCTCTCTCTCTCTCTTACACACACACACACTTACACTCACACAGACACAAAGATACATACACACACACACACACACACACACACACACACACACACACACACACAAACACACACACAGAGACCCACGCACACATGCTCTCTCTTGCCCTCTCTCTCTCTCTCTCTCTCTCTCTCTCTCTCTCACACACACACACACACACACACACACACAAAGACACTTACACACACACACACACACACAAAGTCACTTACACACACACACACACACACACACACACACACAGAGAGACACACAGGCACACATGCTCTCTCTCTCCCTCTCACTCACACTCTCTATCTCTCTCTCAAACATACACACGCACACACACACACACACACACACACACACACACACATACACACACACACACACACACACACACAAAGACACTTACACACACACACACACACACAGAAAGAGAGAGAGAGAGAGACAGAGAGAGAGAGAGAGAGAGGCATACATGCTCCCTCTCCCTCTCTAACTCACACTCACTCACAAAATGTGTATGGAATGATTATTTTATTTGTTTTACACCATGTATTTCACATATTTTTTGGTAGTTTGGTATTGCTTTTATGTTCAGTGTTCAGAATGTGATTGTAAAAAAAAAAAAAAATTTTTGTAGGCCTATACTTTTACTCCTGTTTATTTCTGGATATTGCTGTTGTTTATTTACACTTTTTTTATTTTGTTTACATTCTAAAGTTATTTTTTATTTTATTTTTTATGCATTTGAATCATTCAAATGTTCAATAATATGCAACTACAGTCTGACTCAGAGTTTTGTCCTTTAGGTGTGACCTAGGTGCCATTTATGAACAGTTGGTCACATCCAGTAAAATGAATGGCTTTCAATGGCCCTCTGCTGGTCAAAATAAGTTATTGCTTAAATACTAATCAACTTAGTTTTTTCACTAACCTCCAGATGGTAGCATTCTACACATAACACCTAGATCTATATCCAGAAACAGTTTAAATTAAATTTAGATAATAATTTAAGTGATTTTTTCATTAAAAAATGATATTTCACATGCAAGCTAATGGTGTAGTTGTGGATTTGTGTGGTAAATGGGTACAAAAGTACTTTAAATCTCCCAAAACACATCATTAATGCATAGTTGAGGAGTTAACAAAAAAAATGATATATTATTTGTATTATTGAAAATGTATATTTTTTCTACAATTATGCTTTCAATTTTGGGGTCATATTGACCCCAAAGACCAGATTGGTAAACAGGAAATGAGGACCTTTTGAGGGTTAAATCCTAAATGTTGTCAGATTTGTGGTAATGCATGATGCTTGTCATGTTTTGCTGTCATGTTTCTGTAAATGTTCTTTTGGTGTTCAGAATGTTTGAGCATGATTTATAGTACAGTAACGTCTGATCTTTATCACTATGCATTTAAAGTGATTGATGAGTTTGTTGTAATGATCTTGTTCTTGTGTTCTTTCCAGGTCTCTCCTCTGTGTTCAGCTCTTGTTCTCTGATGGTTTACTCCTCATACTCTCTGTCCTGCGCTCATCTCAGAGAAACACACGTCTGATCCTCATACACTGAAGATTAAACGTCTCCAATCAAGTGCATTCAATCGTATATTACACCGAAAGAAAATTGCTCGTACATTTCAGTGACAATGAACTGCGCAAAGTTTGAAGCTGAAACATTGAAATAGTATTTTCTGGCAAAACGGGTTTTCTAAAAATCTTTGTTTTATGTGCAACTTCAAAAATAGAGTAAAAATTGTGAAATATTATTCTAATGTAAATCAACTGTTTTCTGTGTGAATCTGTGTTAAAGTGTAATTTATTTCTGTGATGCTCCGCTGTATTTTCAGCATCATTCCTCCAGTCTTCAGTGTCACATGATCTTCAGAAATCAGAATAATATGATGATTTACTACTCAAGAAACATCTCTGATTATTATCAGTGTTGAACACAGTTCACACATTTGTGAAAACTGATGCACTTTATTTTTCAAGATTCACAGATGAACAGAAAGTTCAAAATAACAGCATTTATTTGAAATAGAAATCTTTTGCACATTATAAATGTCTTTACTGTCACTTTTGATAACTGTAATGCATTCTTTATACATTTTTTTTTAAATCATTTGAAAGGTAGTTGAATTATTTTCAGTATCATTAATAATCATCAGATTGTTTCTCAAGCAGTAAATCAGTATATTAGAATGATTCCTGAAGGTCATGTTACACTGAAGACTAAAAATTCAGCTGTGCATCACAGAAATAAATTATATTTTAAGAGATTTTCCCACAGAAACAGCTGTTTTAAATAGTAAAAACATTTAATTGTTTTACTTTATCATTAATGAAATAAACACATTCAGTGTGAGTGGAAAAAAATGCTCACTTTTGATAAATTACATGTATTCTTGATTAATGAATAAATGTATTCTTTAAAAAAATGTTTTTTATAATTGTTAAAATGATATATCTCAAATCATTTTCCATAGGAAGCTGTTGAATGTGTTTGCCGTTGTCTGGAGAAGTGAATGAAGAATCCTTGAGCTCGCTGTGTTCGGTGGAAATGATCGGCAGGAGATTGATGAAGCAGCACAAGGCTGAACTCGCTTTGTGTGTGTGTTTGAAAAGCTCTGACCCCACTGTAACGTTACACACACACACACACACACACACACACACACACACACACACAAACCAGACCATAATAACCTAAACAATAAACTTCAATGCCAGCCCACTGTCTTCAACAATCTAATGTATTCTGAGGGGTCAAAAAAATATTTTGATGCAAATGTAGAAAGGCCTAAAGTGAAAATGTACTTGATGTTCTCAGGGAATGACGAACTTTGCAAGCAGCTCAACAACATTTCCATTTAGTGAATGTGCAGCATTTGATTATGAGCATTATTAAAGCACTGCTTCTGAATAAGGTGAGTGATCTCTGTGCTGTCTGATTAGGCCTCGTTTGTGTCGGGACGCTGATGAGTTTATTATCACTCATATTCTCAGATTTACAGACGCGATGCTCCTCAAAGCACGTCTGACTTCTCCAGCTGTTATTGGATGAAATTGTTCTTTTGTTGGGCTGTGTGCGCATAAACAATATGGAAATGCTGGATTATATTAGTGTTTGTGAGCTCTGAATACTGAGCAGGCATTTCTGCTGTTTAGTCCTGCGTTCAGATGAATCTCATATCTCTTATTTCTCAGCTTTGACCTTGCACCCGCTCGTATACACATTAACCCCTTCAGTCCCGAGACAGACACGCCACGAGTCACTTACCATTTAGATTCGTTTTATTTATATGTGTAGAATTGGTTTTAATTCAATTTATAATATATAAAAAATATATTTTAAATATAGATTTGAATAGAGATAAAATTTTTAACACAAAATTTAAACTAATAAAAATATTATCAAATTAAATATATATATATATATATATATATATATATATATATATATATATATATATATATATATATATATATACATATATATATATATGAACTTAAACCATTAAATGAAAATTAAGTCAAGTGGGAAAATGAACATACATATTGAAAAAATTAAATAAATAAAGTAAAAAAAATATATTCTTGATAGTAACTAAAATTAACTGAAATAAAAAATAATAAAATGTAATTTTTAAAAAAGTGAAAACCATTGAAAAAAATAAAAATCACACACAAAAAAATTACTAAACCTTTCACAAGAATGTAAAAATAAACCGGAAAGTATAAAAATAAACGCTTATAATAATAATATAATTTTTAATGTATTGATGTAAAATAAAATAAAATATTTATTAATAAAAAACTATTTTTAGTAAAAAAATTTACATTTATTACACTTAATAAATGTGTTTTTATTTAACATTTTCTTATTACAATCAGTGCAAGAAGTATATATTTAAATATGACGTCTTCATAGCAGCAAAACAGCAATATTATATTAACCCTCTGATGAATAGCTGTTCACACTGTGACCTTTGACCTTTACCCAAAGGACTGTCTCCTGTGAAGATGATGGATGTGTAACTCATGTTGGAACAAAAGACTGAGAGTAATTATTCAATTCTAGTTTCTGAGGTAATAATACACATTTAGGACTGAATTCATGCATCAGACGGCTGATGTTGCTCAAACACGTTCTTGAAGGTGAAGGTGTAAATTATTTTGTCAGGATCAGTTTGTCAAATGATGTTGTTCAGCCGAATTTTCATTAAACGTCACTCTTCATAATTTTTCAAGTGGAAATATGATGTTCTGAACAGAGTTTATTAGAGTAACTGAAAGTAAAATTAATACCATTAAATAAGTTCTTATTGGAAAATAAAATTAACTGAAATAAAACCAAATAAAGCTTAACATGCCTAAATGAACTTAAACTATATAGACATATTGAAATAAATAGATACTAAAAATTATACTAAATAACATGAAAGCAAAAAAATAATAATAATAATAATTTTATGCCGTTCTATGTTTTTTATATTTTGATATACACTTTTTTTCTTTTCTTTTCATAAAGGTTATCTTTATGTACTAAAGTAAATAAACTGAAATAAAATTTATTAAATGTAGAGTTTTTTGAAGTGAAAACTAATGAAAAAAATAAATAGAACACACACACAACAAAATTACTAAACCTTTCATAAAAACATAAAAAACACATACAAATTATTACTATAAATGAATGTTAAGTGAAATAAAAAAAATAATAAAAAAAATTAATAAAAAAATACAAAATAAAATAAAAAGTAAGCTGATATTTTTTCTAAAATACAGAACGTGTGTAAAACATTAAACCATTTCAAAAGTGTTTTCATTACCCAAGATACCAACAAAAAGAAAGAAAAGTCAAATGTCTGAATAAATCATCTCTCCATTGATGTCTGGTTTGTTAGGAGGACAATATTTGGAAATCTGGAATCTGAGGGAGCAAAAACATCTAAAAATTTAGAAAATCATCTTTAAAGTTGTTCAGATGAAGTTCTTAGTAATGCATATTACTAATCAAAAGTAAAGTTTTGATATATTTACAGTAGGAGATTTACTAAATATCTTCATGGAACATGATCTTTACTTAATATCCTAATGATATTTGGCATAAAAGAGAAATGTATAATTTTGATTCATACAATGAATTGTTGACTATCGCTACAAAGTCAAACTTAAGACTGCTTTTTGTGCTCCAGGGACACATATAGACATATTTAACAAAAACTATAATAATTCAAAAGAGCAAATGGCAGATATGAGAGTGTAAACTAACTGAAAGTGTTGTTAGTAATGAGAGTGGAGCAGCGGTGATGAGGAGGAGCTCTTCTGGTGCTGATGCTGCAGCTCTATATAAGCGTCCGAGAGCATCCGAGCATCAGTGTGTGTCGAGATGTCCGACTCTCTGCTGCCCACCTGTGTCCTCTGTCTGCTGGCGCTCTCATCCGCCTGCTACATCCAGAACTGCCCTCGAGGAGGCAAGAGATCCCCTCCAGAGCCCGTCAGACAGGTACAGACCAGACCTTCAGCACCAACACTGACCACATTCACTGAGGCTTTACAAGACGTTTGACACACTTCAGAATGTCTTTTATCTCAAGTTCATCTGTTAGACTTCCTGCAGCGAAATGTTTTCTTTAAATGAGCTGAAACATTCATATTCACATATTCAAAATTATAGCATGCACTATTCACAGCAAAATATTCATTAATATTTAATGTATTACAGCATCTGTTTCATGTTTCACTCTTGTATTTACTGTATATTTACTAAAACTAAAACCATAAAATTTATGTTTTGTTACTTGGAATAAAATTTAACTTTTTCTGAAAATAGAATAAATTATTTTTATTTTAATTTCAGCTACTTGCACAGGGAAACATTTCTAAGATATATTTAGTTTAACTTAATGCATTAAAATAATACAATTTTAAATAAAATTAATAAAAAATTGTGTGACATTTAAAAAATAATAAAAAAATAATGAAAAATGTATTCAATAACAGCCAGGGACGGATTGGCAATCGGGAATACCGGGAACAATCCCGAACGGCCGGTCCATTTCAGGCCGAATCGGCCGGTGGTCAAATTTTTTATTATTATTTTTTATTATTATTATTTATTTTATATGATACGCTACCGTACCGGCCTGTGGCCGGCCGCTCAGCTGAAGCGGAACGCAGCAGTGTCTGTCTGTGTGTGTGTTTCAGACTGGGCCAAACCAATACTTCCAATCTTAAGGGGGGATACGAGCGGCCCCTCCCAACTTGGACTGATCCTCGTATTTCCTGACATCCGATTGGCTCAAAGGCGCCGATCAAAGGAGTTTACTTGGTTAGGTTTGAGTTTGTGTGAATGCAACAGAGACAGACGGTAAAAATGGCGAAACGAAGGAAAGAAGAGAAAGAAATGGGTGGGGCCGAACAAATAAGAATGAAAAAGAAAAAAATGTTGGCACAAGAGGCAGCTAAATGTGCCAAATTAACGGCATTATTATATTAACAAATTATTCCGCACTGAAAAGGGTGCTGTGGCAGGAGGTGCAGATGAGGAAGGACCCAGCAGCATGGATAGGACAGGTGCACGATTAGGCCGGCGAGCGGCGGCGACACGCTGGCTGGCTGACTGTGCGTGAGCGAGGCGTTTCTTTTGAGTGTAAGCTGTGTGGTGTTTGCGTAGCGTTTTCCATGTCTTTGCCTGGTCTTTGCACACCAGAAACGTGTCTGACGCAGCGCTGCTGCTAGGTGACATTATATGATAAGACTCTGGTAAAAAAAAAAAAAAAAAGCCTCTGGTGATACATTTGTTTAAATTACATGATTTATATCTTCATTTATGTCAAAACCTAGAGACTCTCAAATATCAAAATGTAATTTATTAATATTTATTTGTGTCAAAATGACAAACATCTTTTCCTATTCTAATTTGGCTGGAAATGCTTCCAATTTTATTTGACCACTTAAATATACAAATATGAATACAGTATTCTGTGTCATACATTAAAAATACATAAATAGTCAGGGATGCATGACACAATAAAGCCCAAAGACTTAAATAAAGCCCAAAGACTTATACCCCGAGGAGGAGGAGGAGGAGCAGCAGCAGCAGGAAGAGAGAGGAGGAGGAGGAGAAGAGAGGAATAGGAGCAGCAGCAGGAGAGAGGAGGAGAAGGAGCAGCAGGAGGAGAAGAGCAGGAAACAGACAGGTAGAGGGGCAGTGTGCAGGGCTGGGTAGGCAATCATATTAGGAATATCAATCAAAGCTTTATTAAGAACACGCACACAAAAATAGAAAAATACAGCACAATGTTACATATTTACATAAAGGATAAAATGCCAATAGTTCCACATACTAGATAATAACCTGACTGAAGCACAGATTGAATTAGAAAATGTATTATTCTTTGTCATATTTATTACTCATGTTCTTCTCATGCATATGTTATGTAGCTGTACAATCAGTAAGCAGAGACAGGGTCCAGCACAGGGAAAGCTGAGGCAGGGAGAGTTGAAAGTGAGTACACACACACACACACACACTCTCTATTGTATGGGACTGCATTGTAGTTTTTGAGTATGAGTGGGTGTGAGTATTTGTAACTATTTTATCACTCCGACTGACTGTACACATGACATGCTGGTAGTTCGCAGTATACTGTGTGACTTATGTGTTTGAGATTAGGTTTTGCTGACCTGGTTGTGTTCAGTGCAGTGGACTTGCTTATACAACCTGAGGGGGCAGGTGTTATCCTAAAGTTTCTTGAAGGTCTTCAGCGTAATCTGATTGTCTTTATACCATAAAAACACTATTAGAATGAAAATAACTGCAAAAAATCCTGCTCGTGCACCAAGGGCACTCGCGTAAAAGGCCTCTCCGTCGTAAAGTCCCGGGCTGAATTTCAGTCCCAGTACATCCCTGATAACAGCCAAACATAAAATATGGAACATAAAAGAAGATCATTTGAGAAACATCTCCTTTGTTCATGCATTGAAACTCATTACTCATTAGAAACTCTTTATCGAAATATCCCTTTAATGTTTTTATTATTAATAGTATTATTATCATTGTTAATGATACTTTAAATAAGAAACTAAATCTGCCAGGAGATGGCGGAAAATGTCTTTATTCGATTCGTTCAAACGACTGATTCATTCAGGAATGAAGTAAACGGCTCTCTTTATGAACGGCTTTGAATCATTGATTCACTCGATTCGTTCAAAATTATTTTGATTAATTCAGAAACTAAACACCACTTGCTCAGAGATACACAAACGTTCTGCTGTGGCTTTAAAGTTAACTATGCAAAACAAAAAACAACATAATAATAATATTGTGATTAAAATATAACACAACATCAACTTTTATTAACTGAAATGTAGTTTAAAATCATGTTTAAAGCTGCAATCCGTAACTTTTGGCGCTCTAGCGGTTAATGAACAGAACTGCGTGAGTCTCGCGGAGGAACATTGTAGCCGGAACTACTTCTCTATGTTTAAGTCAATGGCGAATCACACAGGTATTGTGCTCCTCCGAATCCAGTCTAAATAGTCCGAATATTTACACTTATTAAAGGTGTACAGTAGTGATTCAGGACAAGCAAAAAACAGAGTTTGGAAAATTGATACATGGTGTACTCGCTTATGATAGAAATTGTTAACACAAAAAAGTCACGGACTGCAGTGATATTCATAACAAACAGTACTCGTGTAATACTCCTCTCACTGCTTCATGATATAATTATGAGGCATATATACATACGGGGAATTTCTGCACCAACATTTTGATTTTTTGGGCATAACTGCATTTATGGAGTTGTTGCTCTTCATTATATTTGTCAGCTGTATGTATATGTACTATATGTATATATTAATATACGTATGTATACGTATATGTACTGTATATGTGTATGGACTGTATATGTACTGTATAAGTATACGTATATGTATATGTATATATGTATACGTATATGTACTGTATATGTATATGTATATGTATATGTACTGTATAAGTATATGTATATGTACTGTATATGTACTGTATAAGTATATGTATATGTGTATGTATATATGTATACGTATATGTACTGTATATGTATATGTATATGTATATGTATACGTATATGTACTGTATATGTATATGTATATGTATATGTACTGTATATGTACTGTATATGTATATGTATATGTATATGTATATGTACTGTATATGTATATGTATATGTATATGTATATGTTTATGTACTGTATATGTGTATGTGTAGTGTCCGGCGTGTGGTCCGGGGAATCAGGGCCGCTGTCTGGGCCCCAGTATCTGCTGCGGGGCCGGTCTGGGTTGTCTGCTCGGGTCTCCGGAGACGCTGAGCTGCATGGAGGAGAATCTGCAGCCGGGTCCCTGTGAGACCGAGGGGGTGTCCTGCGGGGCCCGGGGCCGATGCGCGGCTCCTGGAGTCTGCTGCGACTCTGGTGAGCAAAACATCCCATCATGTGACTTTACACACAAACTACATCTCCTCTAACGCTCTAGTGCATGTCTTCTGTTTTCCAGAGAGCTGTGTTCTGGATCCAGATTGCTCTGAAGACGTGGGATCTCATCTGACTGAAGACAGAGAGGCTCTGAAGGGTGTTTCTGGAGAAATGCTGCTGCGTTTGATTAATCTAGCCACTCGGAGACAAAGACCCTTCTGATCCAATCATTCATCCAGACATGTGTCACTCAGTGCTGTGTAAATACTGTATGTAGTAAACTGACATGAAAGTCAATCTGTTTTGCTTGTTTCTTATTTCAACGGTTTTGGTTTGAGTTTATTGACCTGTTTCTGTCCTCGTGTGAAGATAATGCAGAGATTTCTGAGAGTATTTACACAACTAACATATAATCTCCAAACCAGCTCCTAATTCCTCCAACTGTATTTCTGAGCCTGACAGATCCTGCAGATCAGGTTCGAAACCCTTTTATTAAAGAAGAACTGAGTATACAGTGTATTTAGCTTTATGCTTTAATCACTGTAAAACCCTTCAGATGATTTAAGACAGGTGTCAGAAAACCAGAGGAAGGAGTTACGTACAAAAAGAAAAGGATTTTTTTATTTTCAGATATTTTCAAATTATATATAATAATATATTAACCTACAAACCTCACTCAAAAACTGCACGTAAATTTAAAAAATAATTGTTTTCATTATTAATTGCTAACATTTTTCAATAGTCTCTGTCATATATTTCTATATAACAAAATTATGTCATTTTTCTCAGAGTTGCAAGTAAAAAAAAAAAAACTAATGTCAAAATTGTGAGATAGAAAGTGAATATTTTTTTTTCATGGCAGAAAAAAAACACAATTGCAAGATTTAAACTCAGAAACTCAATTAAACCATATATAATATATCAGTTAATTGATCCCTTTAGATGACTCGCTCCTCTGCACCCATTTTTTGACCTGAATATGATTTTAATATTCTAATAAGTGGGATTTCTTGTGAGGTTACGGGTGAAACTCCTGTAACAATATCAAGAAAGAAAGTAAAACAGACAAGCTTGAACATCCAGTGCAATTACTGAACACACCCAGAGACACGCATCTGACAGAGAAGAACAGCACAAATCAACACTCTCCTGAAGAACACTCCTAATGACAGAGTCACGCATAACCTGCAGCAAAAAGATTTCACAACCGATTTCAGAAATTGTTTTCTTTGGTGTAATTGGTGATGAGTCCGGGCAGGCCGGGCGATGGGGGCGGAACGGCATTTAAATGAGCTTTCCTCTGTTCATTCACACTCAATGCTGTTCAACCATGGAGCTCAAAGCAACGTCTGTGCTGCTGCTCGTCTGCATCACCTTCATCATCCTCACCAGCACTGAAGGTCAGAATCTGCTAAATCTCAATCATGTTTACCACTTTATGTTATTGGTGCAATCTGCAAAATGTAATACTGACTTTTATTAAATGATTAGGTTTTGCAATTTTGGGTTATGCATTTGCTGCTTTTACTTAAATCCATTAGCATTTATCTTTATAATGCTTCACACAACACAGATTCTGTTCTGCAATAGCTCTAAAAACACAAGTATTGTATGCCAAGCACATTTTTGCTCATGTGAAGAAGATATTTGTCTATATACGAAAGTACAAAGCCTCTACATTATAAATAATAGTTTAAATAAAATGCATTACGATTTGTGTCAAATGAGAGGTAGGCGAGCACAATTAATGCCTGGTACTTTCAGTTTCGTTTTGTTTTGGTTTCTTTAGGTTTATATGTATATATGTAAAATAAATAAATAAACAAATAAATAAATTGGAACTGGGAAATAAGGTTAGGCTAACTTTTCATTATCTTTTTTTAGAATAAATAAAAAACAATTGCAAACTCATTCACTGTAACTACAATATATACACTTTTTGATCTTGCAATTCTATATTACATTCTAATGAGTTTATATATCATAACTTATATTATAAATAATTTATATTGTATAAAAAATAAAGGTAATAGGAAATTGCAACTTTTTGACTCAGTTACAACTTTTCCCATCAAAACTATGAAAAAAGTCAGAATTTAGATTTTTTTTTAAAAAATCTCTTTTTATTTCATGGCAGAAACAAGCTTGCATTCCAGTCATTCTGACTCAGAGAGGATTTTTTGAGCCGAAGTCATCCACAAACAATACCTTTTTACCTCAAAAACTGAGGTGCATGAACTCAGCTCAATCGTTTTTAAAAAAGCATGATGAGAGGTTTAGTACAAGCAATTTTTGTCCAGAAATGCCAGATTAGCATAAAGTAAAGCATGTGCATTCCCTGGGATTGGAACCCATGCGGCATCTGTAAGCTCCTGTCAGTACAGTCATTTGTTTGATCGTCAGAGACACACATACCTTTAGCAGCTTGAATAGATGGTGAGTCACTGCGGCCAGTAGAGACACTGTCGTGACATGCATCTCTCTGCTTTAAGGGAACATCAGACATGCCCTCTCTATAAAACAAGACTTGTCTGTGTCCGCCCTTCTTTACTGAACTCAAATCATCCTACAGGAAGTGTGTGCTTTCTTTTTTTAAGGAGAATATTTAACTTTCATTCAACGGCAGATGTTTCTTTTGTTTCAGTGGATGCCGTTCCCAGTTGTTGTCTGAAAGTTTCAAAGCGCATCCGTAAAGACCAGATCCGTTTGGCTTACAAACATGAGATCCAGCACAGATCTGGTGTCTGTGACATCGATGCCGTGATGTGAGTGTTTAACACACAAACACAAACACAGATCAGTCCTGTGCTCCTGCTTTAACTGTGTTCACTTCTCTACAGATTATACGTCGGAAAGAAGCGAATCTGTGCTGATCCCAGAGTCTTGATTCACATGGGGATACCCAAGAGGAGTCACAAACCCAAACGGATTTAAGCAAAGACTGAATAAACATCATCATCTGTCTTATAATGCATGAATACCGGCAGTTTCAGTACTTATAGATTGCATGTTTTAAAAGTCCTTTTTTATCTCTAAAATGTATTGTATATAATCTTTGTATGCTCTGCTTTTTAATGCAATAAAATGTATTTTTCGAGTTTTGACTCTACATTGGTTGATTTTTCACATGAACCCAAACAAATAAAATAACTAATGTGAGTTAGCAAATGCTTTAAAATAAATGTTTTGTTTTAATTTTGATTAGAGCATTATATGTTTATATTCTAAACACTTTTCTGATAATATATTATTCAAGTCTTATTTTTACACACTGGTCTATTTTGGGCAGAGATTTAGAGTGAGACACCTGGGGCCTGTTTTAGTAAGGAGTTCAACCAACTCCAAGTTAAAGCTTGAACTCTGTTGACTTACTCTGAGATTGATAACCCTGAGTTTTCGGGTTCAGAACAGTTGAATTGTGTAAGTTCAGTCAACTCTGAGTAGGTTGACTCTGAGTATAGCACGAGCACCACAACTATGAAAAGCCATGATCAATGGAGCTCGGATAATACGATTCACCATGGCAACAGACGTCTGCTGTGACAAACCATCCCATCATGTGACATTACACACAAACTACATCTCCTCTATAAACATAATCTACATGTGCTCTGTTTGACAGAAACCTGACTAAAACCTGATCATTATTACATTATTTTAAATGAGTTCACCCCCCAAGATTACTGTTATAAACACGAACCACATCCAAAAGGTAAAGGGGGAGGTGTTCCTTCAATTTATATTCATGACATTATCCAGAGAAACAAATGTTAATGATAAATCCCCTTTTATGTTTGTACTGGCTACTGTATACAGGCCACCAGGGCACCATACAGACTTTATTAAAGAGTTTGGTGATTTTACATCCGAGTTAGTTCTGGCTGCAGATAAAGTTTTAATAGTTGGTGATTTTAATATCCATGTCGATAATGAAAAAGATGCACCGGGATCAGCATTTATAGACATTCTGAACTCAATTGGTGTTAGACAACATGTTTCAGGACCTACTCATTGTTGAAATCATACTCTAGATTAAATACTGTCACATGGAATTGATGTTGATGGTGTTGAAATTATGCAGAAAAGTGATGATATCTCAGATCATTATTTCGTTTTGAGCAAACTTCATATAGCCAAAATTGTAAATTCTACTACTTGTTACAAGTATGGAAGAACCATCACTTCTACCACAAAAGACTGCTTTTTAAGTTATCTTCCTGATTTATCCAAATTCCTTAGCATATCCAAAATCTTGATGATGTAACTTGATGATGTAACAGAAACAATGGACTCTCTCTTTTCTAGCATTTTAAATACAGTTGCTCCTTTACGCTTAACCCTTACGAAAAATAACCATGGTTTTATTATAGTAAAACTGTAGTAACCCATGGTTTTTTGGCGTATTGACTCCCATTTGTCAAACCACAGATTTACTACATATACCGTGGTTAAACTATGGTTAAAATAGCAAAACCATGGTTAATTTGTGGTTACCATGGTTTAACTATAGTAACCATGGTTTTTTGGTTTAATTTGTAGTAAAACCATGGTTAATTTTCATAAGGGAAGGAAGGTTAAGGAAAACAGTTTGACACCATGGTATAATGAGCATACTCGCACCCTAAAGAGAGCAGCCAGAAAAATGGAGCGCAGCTGAAGGAAAACAAAACTAGAGGTATTTCGTATTGCTTGGCGGGAAAGTAACCTATCCTACAGAAAAGCATAAAAACTGCTAGATCTGATTACTTTTAGTCTTGTTTAAAAGAAAACAAACATAACCCCAGGTATTTATTCAATATAGTGGCTAAATTAACAAAAAAATAAAGTATCAACATGTGATGATATTTCCCAATATCACAACAGTAATGACTCTATTAACTACTTTACTTCTAAAATCGATACTATTAGAGATAAAATTGCAACCATTCAGCCGACAGCTACAGTATCACAACAGACAGTGCACTATAGACCCCCTGAGGAACAGTTCCACTCATTCTCTACTATAGGAGAGGAAGAATTGTATAAACTTGTTAAATCATCTAAACCAACAACATGTATGTTAGACCCTATACCATCTAAGCTCCTAAAAGAGGTGCTTCCAGAAGTCATAGATCCTCTTCTGACTATCATTAATTCCTCATTGTCATTAGGATATGTACCAAAAACCTTAAAACTGGCTGTTATTAATCCTCTCATCAAAAAAACACAACTTGACCCCAAAGAACTAGTTAATTATAGACCAATCTCGAATCTCCCTTTTCTGTCCAAGATACTAGAAAAGGTGGAATCCTCACAATTATATTCCTTCTTAGAGAAAAATTGTATATGTGAGGATTTCCAGTCAGGATTAAGACCGTATCATAGTACTGAGACTGCTCTCCTTAGAGTTACAAATGATCTGCTCTTATCATCTGATCGTGGGTGTATCTCTCTATTAGTTTTATTGGATCTTAGTGCTGCGTTTTACACAATTGACCACAACATTCTTTTGCATAGACTTGAACACTTTGTTGGCATTAAAGCTGCGGTAGGTAACTTTTGACGCTCTAGCGGTTAATGAACAGAACTGCTTGCTCCTTGCGGAAGAACATCGTAGCCAGAACTACTTCTCTCTGTTTATGTCTATGAAGAATCACAATGGTACTGGGTTACTCCTCCGCGGTACCCCCGAAGCAATCTAAAATAGTCAGAATATAAAAACTTATTATAGGTGCACCCTAGTGATTCAGGACAAGCTAAAAACACGGTTTGGAAAATGGATTCATGGTGTACTCACTTATTATATAAATTTTTCTACATTTTGAACACAAACAAAGTTACGGACCGTTGTTTTTTTTTGGTTGTTTTTTACCGGGAGCAGATGAATTTCTGCAAATGGCAATAGGACACTGGGAGGAGCCAGAGGAGCTTGATTTTTTCACAGATTATCTGTCTCATATTCTACTTTCAGGACATAATGGCAGGTTTAACAAATATGTAAAAAATATATTTTTACAAAAG
>NC_068403.1:187558-218028 GCF_023724105.1 Carassius gibelio | reverse complement strand
TATATATATTTAATAATATATGCATTTGTAAGCTATAATAGTATATATATATATATACCCTATTATTATAGCTTACAAATGAGGAATACAATAAAAATAATTGTTAATTACATTGAAATGAAATATAATTGTAACAAAATATATAAAATTACATTTGTAATATATAATTTATCTTTTTAAAGAAACAAGTGAAATATATATGATATACTTTATGATTACCTGTGAGTAGGTATTTCTGGGACAGTGATCAAAGGCGTTGTGACTTTTTTTGACACCTCTTCTTTCATTCCTTTCTTCTGCTGCTGCTTAGAATCCAGTTTATTGCTTCGTTTCTGCTTCTTGAGCTGTGGCGTTTGTGTGTAGGCACTGCGACCCCTGTTAGCCCGACACCCCAAAACTCTCCCCCCGGTCTCTTCATCATCCGACCCGTCCTTCGCAGGCGGAGAGTGCGCCTCACAAAACGCAGTCTTTTTCACTGAAAACGTAGTCCCATTCACAGTAGTCTCTCTGACCGGCTCTATTTTCATAAAGAGTCCAGCTCTCTGCGCACAGGTTACATGGAAAGCCGTGTAACAGTTGGCCTTGTGGCACTGAATGGATGCTCCACAACCTTTCTGCTTGCACAGGTAACATGTTAGCTTCCACCTAGCAGGTGGAATGTTGTCTACGCCCTCGATGGGCTCAAGGAAGACTGTGTTGGCGAAACACACCTCCGGGATCCAAATAGCACAGACCACATGTGCCCATCGCCCGTCGCTGGTTTGTTTAAATGCTCCGCCCCGATTTGGGCAAAGCACGCAGTCCACGGGGTGAGAGGGCGACTGCAAGCAACAGCGGCAGAGCCACTGGCCCTCAGGGATGTAGGGAACGCCGTAACACTCCTGGTGCACCGCCAGGTTGCAGATGTCACAAAACAGGATGACGTTACTGTTGAGACATTCATCGTCGAGGCAGACGCAGCAGAAGGCGTCTTCGTCGATGATACTCTGTGAGGGCGCTTGGCTTCGCAACTCTAAGAACGACTCCTTTTCTAGGCGATCTATCAGGATTTCGAAAGTGTCGGGTGACACTTGCGGATGGCTTTCTGACACTCGTTTTTCGTTTACCAGCTCCAACCAGGCCACGTCCTCCTCGTCCATGTCATACTCCGCGTCCGTTTCCATCTCTTCACCGGACTTCTCAATGTAACGGTAATATGCCGAAGGGCGAGGAGGCACCTCGACTGGTTCATAAGACTCTTGTTCTCTGAAAGTGGGTTTGGGTAAGGTGCCTTGGTGGCTGTTCACGCTCGAATTCATCTGAGACTGTCCACAGTTGGAGCTGTGGTTCTGTGATGAAGACGATGACAACTGCTTCACGTCTTTCTTTTTCCCCTTATGGGCTCCCGATCGTCGCGGGGAGCTGACAGCGGTGGTCACCGATGACTGCTCGCTGTTCTCTTTGTTGCTGTTGCACTCAGCAATGTCCTGAGCTGTCATTTCATCTTCAGTGATCACCATCAAGGGGTCGAAGATGCTGATCCGATGCAGTCTTCCATCCAGATCCACCTCCACAATCTTCTGAGCCTGGGCGTACGTTAGGGTTTCTCTGGTGGGTGAAACCTTCAGCTGGTAGGGAGAGAGCGAGCGTGGCTGTGACGCCCCTCTACCAGCTGTACCTGTGTCCGCGGCATCACTTTGGGCCCCGGGCAGGCCTCCCCTCCGTCGTGGTTTTCTCATGGGGACTCACACCACGCTGCCCCTTTGTACCTTGACCTGAGTGGCAAAAAGAGAAAAAGAACAAGCATAAGATTCCGAATTGATTTAGAAAACACAAAGATACCAATGTGCAACTGTCCTTTCATTTTCTTGCCAAATAGTCAACACTAAGAAGTTTTCATATCACCCATGGTCGACTGTGTCATGTATCTGTAAATACTGTGCACACTCTCATTTCCTGGAAGTGGTCACAACCCGCATCATGACATGCTGGTAATCTTTTTACTTTTTTTAATTTTACATTTTTATTTTATATGTATGGCTTTATACAACATTGTAGTGTTTTGTATAAATGCAAAAAATAAGCATATATATATATATAAAACAAATTAAAAGGCTATTAGGTATCGTATTATTATTAAATGCAATTTCGATTAATTAGCAGATTCACCCCTTTCGTAATTTTATTACACGACCTTTATAACTTTGCTTATTCTATTGTTTGCACACCTAAAAAAATTTGAAATTATGACGTCTATTTTAATTATGCTAATATGCATTGTTGCATTATGTTAGATATTATAGAATTATACAAAAATTTTAATTTACATAATAGAATAATACATTTACAAATTTAAATCAACATTTCAAAATCTTTGCGCCTGTTAAACTAAGCAATACTGCAGTGTTTTGTATAAATGTAAAAAAGTAGCTTAAAGGCTACTTGTCCATGTAATATAATAATATTATAATTATTAAGTATAATAATAAGTATAAAATCGAATATGAAATTATTGTATCGGCATGTAAATGTAGACATTGCTAGTTAAGTTAATTACGAACATTCGATTATACAAACTCATTTGAAGGATTAAGTTGTGGCCGGTAGCCAATTTACAGTGTTTTTATTTTCGCTGTTCAATGGGCGGGACTTTTGATCTCAAGGCCTCTAGCAGTTCGACCTCTTACTGTCAACGCTAAAACCACTTTTAAATCGTAATACAGAGTCACACCGAAGTAATACATTCGTATCAACTACCTTAAACATTTCAGGAGGCACATTGAAAAACTTAAAGTGGAGTTTTAGGGGAATTTGTCACTGAAGTGAGACAACCACCAGAGGCTGAGAAGTTTATCAACCCTCATTCTTGGACAACCAATCACAACCGTCCACCCTCTCCGTCCAGCCAATCAGCGGCGATAAAAAGTATCACACAAGGATAATAGTTAGGTTGCGCGTCCTCGATTCTAGAACGAAACGTCAGCCATATTTACAGTCCAACAGAACTTGAGATTCACCTAAGTTTCCCGAAAACCCCCTTACACTAACATAAACAATGACAACACCGTTACCGCTTCTGATCATAAAACTGTTGTTCTCAGATGGCGTTCATAAGAATATGCTTACCGGTAAACTCTGAAGAGATCGAAACGCCAAGGCTGCTAAAGCTGGCGGGCTAGTTAGCCGCTCTAGCCCGGGTAACCAGCACAGAAACCCCGCGTGCGGTATCCAAACAACCAGCTGAGCAAAGCGACCGTTGACATTGATCTCACAACTTAAACTGGCGTCAAAACATATAATACACATTCAAAACCCGACAATTTACCGTATTTTCCAACCACGACTTCCGTGGAGAGGCAGAAGCTTTTTTGCGAAGGCAGTTTAAGCTGGTGGTTTGGCCGAAAAGCCGGCAAAAATTCGCCGATAAAATGTCTCCCGTCTCTCAGTCTTCCATAGTTTCCTCCAGCAAATGTCTTCTGCGCATTCATGAATATGGATTCATGTCCAGCATTTTAACTTATCGTCGACGTTAAGTTAGATTTAGACGGGAGAAGCAAAGCTAGCTGGCTATTTTCAGCTTCGACTACTACAACCGTCGCTGCCTGGATAGATAGTTAGCAGTTCGCCAGAAACAGAGGCAGAGCGGAGCTCTCAGTCGAGATGGTAAAAACACGCCCCTTCAGAAAAGCAGGCCATCTACTCTCTCAGCTGCACGAGTAATTTAATAAAGCGTTACGCTAATGTTTATTTAACTCCTTTTAAGTTTATGCCACTTTAATGCGTTTAGGGACCAGTGCGCTTCCCACACAGTTCATGCTGTGGTCAGAGTTCATCACGACCTGTGTCAGCTGTAATGCATACAGCTCGACTGGAGAGGTGCAGACATTAGGCCAGTGAGCGAAGAAGAGGAGCTGCAAATTACTAGATAAACGAAACATTAACATTTATATCAGCAAACATGATCACAAACCCATCCGAGGTGGACGAACACAGTTTACATGAGAGGAAATAACATTTTCTGTAGGCTATTCGAGACATGGGTATATTGGTACAGTTGAGTTAAGGCATACATTATTACATACAAGAAACAAAATACAGTACTAAAGCCAAAGAGAACAGTAAAATGTGAAAAATAAGTCAGATCCTGGAAATCTCACACTGATGTGCTACTCACAACCTTGCTTGGTGCCATTTGTCATGGACCGTAAATCACTTCCACAAGCTAAACATCCTGTCACACCTTTCAAAGGATTTGAAGGTAACAAACAAAAGCCTTAAAGTCAATATGAAATTAGAATGGACCATTTGTACTTTCTGAATACACATTCTTCGTCTTGTGAAAAATTTGTTGTGCATGTTACTCCAAAAAAAGAAATGTTTGTCTCTGTAATCATTCAGTAAAATGTGATAATTTCCCCTAACACACCATTTCTAAATCCCTCCCCTTTAACCACCTGGTTTCATTTTGCTATGTAATTTTAACACCCACTTCACTAAAAGTCCCACTTGGATAAAGGTCCTGCTAGAAAAGCAGACACCGCCAGAATTTTTTTTTCTAGAAGCATACCTGGCTTCACTCAGAAATATGGCAGATTAAAATGGGTAACCATTGCCATTTCATCTTGACTTTAAATAAACAAGTCACAATACTAAGGCTCATTTCTTTAAGTGTTAAACTGAAGTCAGTAACAGTGTCCGTTATGCATCCCCAACAATTCATTATACTTTTGTATACAAATCTTTGTGTGTGTGTGTATATTATATATATATATATTTTTTTTACACTACCATTCAAAAGTTCGGGGTCAGTAAGACTAACAATTTTTTTAAAGATTCTCTGATAAATAGAAAGTTCAAAATAACAGAAATTCTTAAAAAAAAAATATATATATATTTTGCAACATTATAAATGTAATGTATATATTTGGTCAATTTAATGCATCCTTGTTGAAAACGAGTATTACAGTACATAAAAAAAAAAAAAACAATAATTCCCTTACCCCAAACTTTTTAACGGTATACTGATTGTGAAATACTTGACCTTTAAGATCCATAACACTAAAATACATAAAATCGTACAAGGCTATCCTTTTTAAATCAGATAGCACTTAAGGATAGTTTACTAAACATAAAAAGTCTGTCGTCATTTATTCACCCTCATATCATCTAAAATTATTTTCTTTTTTGTGTAAAATAATTAGAGAATTTAGGTTTGTTTCTTCCCCTCAAAAAGCTCTCATATGGCTTTAGATGACTTTGAATATGGCGCACGAGTTGTCTGAAAGAGCACAGGGATGGAATAAATTCTGTATAAATGGTGTGAGGGTGAGCAAATGATCGCTTAAGGTAACATGCATACTGGCAATAAATGTAAATGTGGACAATGTGGACAGTTACCACTATATCAAAATAAAATGTTCATTCACCAGACGTCCAGATATACCACATATTCCTTAAGAAGTCAGTTATTGTACAACATACTGCTATTCATACACTTTATAGGAGTAAATAAACAATTCTAAATTGTTCATCGGCAGAAACTAAATCACATAACCACAATATAATGTCAGACCATACTAGGACATTGTGAGTGTGTTTCTTCTCTTTGAGTCCCTTCTTGGGAAAGGAACAAAGCTCCTCACTTCTTTAAACGATAAACCTGTGAATAATAATAATAATAAAAAAAGATCAGTTTGCATTTACATACATAACATGTGCATATATATAGTACAGCACACATAAATCTGTGTGTATAATATGTTGCTCACATTTCCACTCTTCTAAGGGCAATGTGGCGTTGTCATAGCGGTCATCGTATGGTGTGGGCACTGGGGAGTCCTCTGGGTCTCTCAGGCTATCAAAATAATTGTGTGCCAACGCACCATCAGCAGTGAGACGAGCATCAGCATCTAACACCAGCATCATCTCAAGCAGATCTACCGCTGGGGTTAGTTACCAGTGGAGTGGCATTGAGGGACAACACAGTGGGTCAAAAACAGAGCAACATCATTAGAATAGCAAAAGCTGATATATGTATTATAATGTGAGCATTATTATATAAGTACAGGGCAAGCTGAGCTATTTTTTGATAATATTTTAAAGTTATTTTATCATTTATTAGGCTAGCTGGGTCAGATTTAGGTTGGTTAAGGTAGCAGAATATGCCAGTATAAAAGTTGTTATAGTTACCTACAACTAAAACCATAACATTTTTCGTTAATTCAAATAAAATAAATGTTAAATGAAATAAAATAAAATAAATAAAACAACAAAAAAAACATTTTGAAATTCAAACTGAAACAACATATATATATACAAACACACACACAATTTTTTTTAAAGAATACAAATGATACAAAATTCTAACTAAAACTTTATCTAAAATTAAAATGGAAAATAAACAAATACTAAATAATTCAAAATATAAATAAAATCTATAACAGAAACTCGATAATGGCAAAATAACACTATTTGTAGAGAAACACTTTACAATAATTTTTTTGTTTCTTTGAGAATCATCAAAATTGCTGGCAGGCAACTTTTTTTTAAATGCTTTTGGGGAAAGAGTTAATGTTAATCAATAAATATACTATTGTTGATTGTTAATGTTAATTAACAGAAGTGTATTAGTATAGAAATTAACATATTAAATGCTGTAAATATGCATTAAGTAATATTAACTAACTGAACCTTTATTGTGGAGTGTTACCTATTCTAGAAATAACTGCAGAGTTAACAAAGCTTCAGAAAATTAACATTGAATAATAATTTCATTAAAATTGTTTAGCTGACATTTAATATTTTTTGGGATGCCTATTATTTTCCAAGTTGCAATGCATAACAAACCTAGAAGTTTCCATCGGTGTTCCTTAGTAAAGAATATGTCTGGCAACACTAGGTGACATTCTATCTGACGCTTGGTGAAAAATGTAAAAACTTAAATTGTTCTGTTGCATTTGCTCAGCATCTTGTCATTTTTGTCAGAAATAATGGCATGTCACATTGACAGGCAGCAACTATGCAGTCAAACTAAATCATAAGTTTTACAATGAAAAAAAGTATCTTGCCAAGCAAGAAATGTGACAACATGACAAAGGAGTAATTCTTCATTGGGGTATTACTTACCTTTTTTACTGGCTCTGGGAAACAATGTTGAGAAGTCTTTGCGTGGATAGTGGGGCAGGGATTTGACATAGCTTTTTGCCTATTCAACAGCAATGAAGACACTGACATTGATTAAGATCAGGAATGACAGCGGAGTACAGTAGCTAACAGCAACCATCACGCAAAACGTTAATAATTCAAGCTGAATTTTCTCCCTAAATATTCAAGACCATTTTCTCAATCTTTCTTCACATTGCATTAGCAATTCATTCCAAGTTGCATCAGCGATCAGTCTCAGGTTTAATCAAGATTCAGACATATCATGTATTAAAGATACCATCATTTGGTAGCACTGAAAATGTCTTACCTCTGGGTTTTCTAGTTTCTCAATAAATTCTGGACCTGGTGTCCCGGTTACTTTCATTATCTGAATCAACTGGTCCATGTCTGAGTGTCAAAAGTTAAAGACAATGAACATCATTTTTGACAATCATGACAAAAGGGAATAAGTTGGGCACAGCATTTCTAAATGCAATAGCAATTAACTAAATGACAGTGTACTGACTGTACATCAGTCATTTGAAATTTAATTAACAGAATGTTAAAAGTTTTACTTTCTGAAATCCAGCCCTCAGAATATGTTCATTCATTAAAAAATTGAAATAAATTAGGCAAATTGAATGCTGAAGGATACAGTCTTTTCCTTTAAAGAGTGTTTTTCCATTGAACATTTCACCCATGATGCACCCAACAGACCAGATATCCACTAGAAAGTAGAAAAAGGCAACAATCACACATATTGAACTATAATAATCATTGCAACCACCAGCCTTTAAAACAATGCAGAACATTTGACATACAGTACATTAATGCAGCAAATCTGAATCAGTAGAGCGCATTCGATCTAACTGACAATTAACGATTGAAATCTACATGAAGGAAGGGTATCTGAGCATTTCTAAAGACAACAATATTTAAAAATGCAAATTATTGATTGCAAATGATTTTGGTTGCTTATTAATAGTAAGGTAGTTGTTAAGTTTAGGTATCAGGTATGATTAGGTATGTAGAATATGTGCTTTTTAATTAATAATAAACAGCCAAAATGTTAAAGGTGCCAAAGAATGCAAAAAACACTTTTATAAGGTGTTTGAACACAGCTGTGTGGGTGCAGTATGTGAAAACAACCAGCCTATAATGGTAAAAATCCACTCACTCATTGTTTTATAATTCCAATAATTAATAAACAGTCTCTCCATACAAGAGATGGGTGCAGGGTTGCCAGGTTTTCACAACAAAACCCTTCTCCAGACATAAAGCAACCTGACAGCAACAGTAATAGTGTAGTAGCCCAATTCCACAGACTTGGCAACACTGGAAGGGAGGCGGGAGCCCCAGCTCATTCTCATTTAAAGGACACACACACATAAACAGAGCGTTTCAGCTCATACCCTAATTTTCATTTTCATTAATTTTATATTTGGATTTTATATTCATTTACTTATTAACTGAAACCCATTAACATGTTAAATACATTTATTATTTATTGTAAAAAAAAAAGAAATTTTCTAAATTCAATTTTCAATGGACCTCAAGATAATTTGTAAAGATTTAAATAAGTAAACTTGTATATACATAAGCTGTATGAGTTTATTTGTAAGGTGTCCATGTGTTGATATTGTAGGTATCCATTTTTTATTCAATATGCATGTTAGACCTATGAATACCAATGAGAGCATGTTAGAACTGCTCATATAAACCAACAGAGGTGCTATTGAACAGATGAAAAAAACTAACTGGAGCATAACAGATGACTAAATCAATATTTACTGTATTTAACCTCATATTCTAGATGATACTAAATCAGGGAACACATATTCTCTAATAACTAAGAGTTTCCCATCAATAAACACTTAATTTGCTGCTTACTGATAGGTAGTAAGGTGCTTGCTGTAGAAGTTATGTTTAGGTAAGGAGTAGGGTTAATGGATAAGGAATATGGTCCTGCAGAATAAGGCATTAATATGTGTTTACAAGTACTAATAACCAGCCAATGTGCTAGTAATATGCATGCTAATTAGCAACTAGTTAATAGTGAATGGTGTTCCCTAATAGTGTTACCATATGTTTTGCCTAATCAGAGTAAACCTAGCTCTCAGTAATAATTTTAAGAGGTGTGTATGTCTTAATGAATGACAAACATCTTGCCTGTCTGCGTGTAGTGCATCCAGTTTAGAATGACCTCAGGGGCCCGGTACCACCTCGTCACCACGTAACCGGTCATCTCTGCTTCTGTATGACGCGCCAGGCCAAAATCCAGGATCTGCAAACAGACCAAATGCAGAGAGTCAGTGTCAACTGAAAGAGATTTACGCTTCTCTCTTTTATGGTGAAAGAATGGTGGCACAAACCTTCAGCTCACAGTCTTGGTTCACAGCCAGGTTTCCTGGTTTGAGGTCCTGCAATGCATAAAGGTGTTAATCTTCCTACAAAGACATTATTCTTGAACAATTACACAAGATCTTAGTGGATTTCTTAAGAAGTCTTTATTCTGAATGCGGTGAACTGTATTTCACATTGAAAGTGAGCCGGGTGGCTTCTAACAGATCTGAGCATGTAGAGACACTGCCTCACCAAACAGGAAATCAGTGGCATTACCTCATAGGACAATGTGTGATAGAAAATCTCAGACAAAGCAAAAAGCACGGAACCCACTCATAATAATAGAATTAGAAAAACTTTATGGCTAATTTCAGAACCTGCATGTAAAATGAAAAACTGGATAATTGTATAAATCACTTCTCGTAGCTTGGCATTCATTCATTTTTTTTTCAATCTTTTCAATCTGTGCATCTAGCATTTAAAACATACTGCCAGAATGTCTCCAGAAAAGCACTCCTACAAATCTAAGAGCATCTTAATATTGTATAATAGATGCACACACTACCATTCAAAATTTTGGGGGGTCAGTAAGATTTTCATTTTTGTTATCTTAAACAGCAAGGATGCATTAAATTGATAAAAGTTACAGTGCATACATTTAAATAGTTACAAAAATATGTATTTCAAATAGATGCTGTTCATTTCAACTTTCTATTGAACTAAGAATCCAACAGATTTTTTTATAGTGTTCACAAAAATATTAAGCAGCACAACCGTTTTCAACACTGACAATCATAATAAATGTTGCTTGAGCACAAAATCAGCATATTAGAATGATTTCTGAAGGATCATGTGATACTGAAGACTGGAGGAATGATGCTGGCAATTCAGCTTTGCATAAGATGAATAAATTACATTTAGTAATATACTGAAATAGAAAACCGTTATTTTAAATTGCAGTATTAATTTACAATATTAAAGTTTTACTGTATTTTGATTAAATACAGCCTTGAGTATAAGATAATTATTTAAAAAATATCTATATATTTTTATTTAAAAAAAATCTTACTGACACCAAACTTTTGGACAGTACTGTAAATACCTATTTTAATAATCCAATAATGTTTCATAAATTTGCACATAACTTATTTCCCATTATTTGGAATTTGGATAAAGATATTCATAAATAATGAACAAAAACAGCTTTACATGTTGTAATACTTGATTAAAAACCAGACTCGTAACAGCAATCCATTTTATTAAATCTAATTGGACAAGCCACATGAGTGTGTTGTAAACTAGTTAATATGTGAATAAATATGAATTTGAAATATATTTATTCCTCTTAATCTGAGAGGGATGATTGCTCTCTCATCTTCTCAGATGAGAAGAAATGTTGTTAATGATTGTTGATAGTCCACTGATCAATACATATTAGTGAATTAGCATTAGTAAATGTAATTCATGGAGATGAAAACTCCCCCATGGAGCACATTTGCATCTCCCGGAGAAGAGCTACAACGATCCCAAGAGAGGCCATGTGCCTTTAATTCAGATCTGTGTGGAAATGATCATTATGAGCAGATGCTGTTTATTCATTGCCAGTCTCACTTACTCTGTGAATGATGCCAGCACCATGAATGTACTGTGGAGTGGAGAGAAACAGAGGGACAAAGAGGAAGAAAGAAATACCACAAATCAGTATTATGACATCCTTCACAGTGTTATGTTTCAGTATTTTATTACACTAATAGGACTGATCTGAAAGACTGCATTACCATTCCTACTGGCAATCATCTTAAGCCCAAAGTATACTTCTGTTTTTACAAGTACATCATTTTTCACTTTAGTTTTTTCAGATGTTGACCAACTTAAAGTCAACAGGAAACATCATTCACAACCCAGTTTACTTTGGGATTGTGATCAGGGGTTAGGATTAAAAAAAAAAAAAAAAAAAATCCAGAGCCTGAACTTTTTTTTCCAGGGGTTGGGGGGGGGGGGGGGGGTGGCCATATACACACACGGTTATTAGTTAAAAAAAAGAGAAAATGATTTCCTTTGAAACTAACTGGTAACGTATCTGCCAATGCCATCAGCCCTTGACAGGCTCAGACTACAGATAATGGTGGGATATTTGAAACAGCAATAACAAGAAAGATTACTCACTACAATATTGTGCAAACACATTTAACATATAGGATGCTTTTGATATCAAGTTTTGCTGGTTAGATTTATCCTTGACAAGGTACAAGATGATCTACAATTTAAAACATAAAACTTCTGAAACTGTTTAAAAAAGAAAAGAAAAAAAGAAATAATGGTAAATTAAAAACTAGGAAATTTAGGAAATACACAAAGACAGGAAACTACAGTTCAGTTCAAAAAACAAAAAAAAAACAAAAAAAAAAATGTCCAAGAACTGGTAACTTAAAAGGGTCATATGATGCTTTTTTAAAGATCACTATTTTGTGTATCTGATTTAACAGAATATGTTGACATACTTTAATGTTAAAAAAAATTGTATTTTTAAATACTGTACATTATTGTGGTTTCTCTATGCCCCGCCTCTCTCAAATGCATTGTTTACTAGAAAGCACCTCCTTTCGACAAGCGCAGTCTGCTCTGATTGGCCAGCTTACCCAGTGCATTGTGATTGGCCGAACACCACAAGCATGGATCGGAAATGTAATGTTCCTTTTCTATAATCATGAGCTTCTTAGACATAAATATAAAAACAGTAAATAATGTCCTTAGTTTTACCATCAGTTCAAGCCAGAGTCGCGTGACAGACACAGTAATGAAGCTCGTATGTGTTTGCAGTACACAAGCCACGATTACGAAAGACTCCACTGCGACACTGCTTTGTAACTCTGCTTATACATGCACAAATAGCTACATAACACACTAAAGGAAAAATAGAAATAGTATCATATGACCCCTTTAAACAAGGTTCATACAGATACTGCAAAATAAATTAAAATAAAAGTCTTTCAAGGACTTGCACTACTTTATCGGTTCTGATCCGGCACAGTGCCGGAGAAAAGCCCTGTATGGTGTATTTATAGAAAAAAGAAATTAAAGAAGCAATTCTTTCTTTATTATAATTTTTTCTTGTAATAAAGTGCACTGATGAATCATATGCAGCAAGTCCACAAACATACACTACCGTTCAAACATTTGAGGTCAAGAGTTTTTAAAAACGTCTTTAAAAAAAATAGAAGTCTCTTATGCTCACCAAGACTGCATTTATTTGATCAAAAATACAGTAAAACAAATATTGTGAAACAATATTACAATAAAAAGAACTGTTTCTATTAATATATATTTTATGTATGAAATACATACAGTACAGACCAAAAGTTTGGACACACCTTCTCATTCAAAGAGTTTTCTTTATTTTGATGACTATGAAAATTGTAGAGTCACACTGAAGGCATCAAGGGCTATTTGACCAAGAAGGAGAGTGATGGGGTGCTGCGCCAGCTGACCTGGCCTCCACAGTAACCAGACCTGAACCCAATCGAGATGGTTTAGGGGTGAGCTGGACCGCAGACAGAAGGCAAAAGGGCCAACAAGTGCTAAGCATCTCTCGGGGAACTCCTTCAAGACTGTTGGAAGACCATTTCAGGTGACTACCTCTTGAAGCTCATCAAGAGAATGCCAAGAGTGTGCAAAGCAGTAATCAAATTAAAAGGTGGCTACTTTGAACAACCTACAATATGACATATTTTCAGGTGTTTCACATGTTTTTGTTATGTATATGATTCCATATATAATTCCACATGTGTTCATTCATAGTTTTGATGCCTTCAGTGTGAATCTACAATTTTCATAGTCATGAAAATAAAGAAAACTCTTTGAATGAGAAGGTGTGTCCAAACTTTTGGTCTGTACTGTATGTAATTTATTCCTGTTATGGAAAAGCTGAATTTAAAAAAAATCTTAAAAAATCTCTAAATGTCTTTTAGGGGTGGAACGGTTTGTGGAAAAAAATCTAACTGTACGGTTCGGCACGTGCTAGGACTGCGGTTCAACTTAATTATGACAACACATCTGTAATGTGGTTTGCTATAAATAACACGTAAAACAAACAGGGTTCAGCTAATATATGTTTCTGTTGACGGATGCACGTTTTGGCCATTACAACGACGATGAATGGGGGGGGGGGGGGTTGGGGTGGGACGTGGACAATTCACTCTTGTTCAATGCGAATGCCGTATGAGGCGTGCGCACACAGGTGAGACCTGAACAGCACACGTTGATAACTGTGCTTTAAGCTAAACTCTTTTAAAATTTACCAGTTTAAACGTTTAAGAGCGAGTGAGAAGATGTGTGCGTGTGTTTATCTGAAGCATGCAAACCCGCACCTCAGAATGCGTGCAAATATTAGCTCTCTCTGAAGTATTGTTTAAATGGACAAATTCACACACACACAAAAAAAAAACTGAATCAGTGCATTCTCTTAAAGTGACAGCACGTTCTTAATATTAATCAAACAGCAACAAGAAAGAAATCACTCTTGTAACTTTTGTAACTTTAATAAAGATTAATCTTTAATTTATATTGTCAAATATGCAATGCTGTTTTACAATTCATTACTTTATTCAATTTCTGTACATAAAAACTAATGTAAGATTTTTTTTTTAAATGACTATTTATTTGTATCTGTTTTTTATAGTTAGATATATTATTCTTATTTACTTTATTTTTATTTGACAGTATAGTTTTTCCCTAAACATTGCACATACCGATCGTACTGAAACCGTGACTTTAAAACAGAGACACAAGCAGAAGCGTAAGCTGAACCGTTTCACCCCTAATGTCTTTACTGTAAGTTTTGATCAATTCAATGCATCCTTGCTGAATTAATTTCTCTCAAAAAATAACTTTTCACTGACCTTGAACTTTTGAACGGAAGTGTATTAACAGTCAATTTTGGTTCCATGTTCTGTTCTGACTGGCTGTGTTGCATCACACAGCATTTTAATGTTCACAAACTGTTGTAAACTTGTTACATCATGCCTGGTTGGGAAAATGTTGCCTCTTTTTGTGAGCTGTTTTGGTCTGACCTTTAGTCCGCACAGCATTTGATAGACCAGGAACTGGATACGGTCTTCTGTAAGGATGCCCTTGACTTTAGAGAGGTCTGTGTACATGTATGGCATCACCAGGTAGCTAAAACAGAAATCAACTGCTTATTTTTTTTTTTAAAGGAATAATTCACCAAAATATTAATTCGGTCATTATTTATTGACTATCATATCATTTAAAACCCATTTTCTTGTGTTATTTTTCATTTCTCCTTTTGTCTCTTTAAATATGTCTTAGAAAGGTCTCATTAAAAACTTACAAGTCTTGGAAGTCGTCCAGTCTGGAGGCAGGAGTGAAGACGTCTAACAAGCCTATTACCTTGGGTTGGACAGCAAAATTGACACAGGAAAAAAGCAAGTGAGTCACAGCCTTTTCAAGATGTTATAATGGTTTTCGATGGACAGTCTGACTGAATAAAGCGGCCTCGGTTTCAATGTAACCTATTAAAAACTTAGATAAGGTACTTATAGTTTATGATACCGCAATTAATCATCAGTGTGTCACCATGCGTCACAAATATCCTATTCTGAACTTACACACCGAGTCCGCCAAGCTAAACATTTGATACTCACACCATTCTCAATGAAAGCAATGGGAGTATGGTGTGATAAAAGTCTTTTTGTGCCTTGCAAGTCATTCAAGCCATTGAAACTGCTGGAAAATAGAACTAACAATGTAAGCAGCAAGAACTGACCTTGAGGCACGTCAAGCATAAACGACACTTACATTTTCATGTTTCATATGTTTGAGCAGCCTCAGTTCACGATAGGCCCTCTTCGCGAAGATCTCTGACTGAAAGGGTCGGTGCAGCTTCTTGATGGCCACCTTCTCTTTGGATTTATTATTAATGGCCGAGCTAAGAATAGGAGAACAACCATAATCATTAACAAATATTGTGAACTGAGGTTGAAAATTTAATGACACACTGTAACAAATTCAGGAAATGATATAGAAACTGCAATATGCAAATAAGAATCTGCACAAGCATGTTAGTTGATGAGACGTTGCTTGGCTGCAAAGTCTTGTTGTCAAAGCATGTGGGTTTCACAGTCCCCCACTTTCACCAGTGTCTGATCTTAAAGCTGTTGTGAAGGTTTTGTGACATTGAACCAAGAACAGGAAATGTCAATGCTGCTGGGATATATCATGTCATGACTAAGTTTAGCAAAGATCTGACTGTAATAGCGAAAATACAATATATACAGTAGCATAAGCATCTAGAGCAGGGGTGTCAAACTCAATTCCTGTAGGGCCCTGCAGAGTTTAGATTAAACACTAATTAAACACACCTGATTGCAACTAATCAAGGATTCAGTCTTATTTGAAAACAACATGGTATGTGTGTGTTGGAGCAGGGTTGGTACAAAACTCTGCAGGGCTCCGGCCCTCCAGGAATTGAGTTTGACACCCTTGATCTAGAGCAAATAACATGCCAAATTAGAAATGCATGATACATTGGTGACATCAGCAGCATAGTCAGTCTGATTTGGCCGTTACTGGTTGTTGAAAATAGTTAACAAAAAAAGTTTTTATAACTACAAAACATCCATTGTTCTATCATTCTTTTCTACTGTACAGTACATCTGACACCTTGTTTCCACTGAAAGCATGTGATTTCATGTGCATGTGAAACAGGCCTAATGGTGTAGATTTTTATCATATCGGTTATCATTCATAACCAAATTATCATTGGTTATCTTATCAGCTCAAAGTCTAAGATCAGACTGCCCCAAGTAAGTTTTAAAAGTAAGATTAATTTATTTGATAGGTATATTGAAAAAACTCAAGCCAGATTATGTCATTGACAGGGTATAGACACAACTTCACAGTACAATTTCATGAACTACCATGATTTCACAGTGTCCATGGCAAAACAACTTTTGTAATAACATTAATATTCAGAACATTACATTCCTTAAAACTAACTAGTATCTATTTGCATGGAACTACTTATTCTTTCATTGATCCAGTCAGTAGGAGTGCAATGGTGATTAAGTTGTCTTTAAATTTCCGAAGTCATTATTCACTCGATAATTGCAGGTTGTCACTAGTTCCTGGGAGCACATTGAAAATTTTAGTTACTACACAGGCTAAATCTTTCAGTTTCAATAAATCTGAAACTACTTTAGTGAGCATAAACACACATTTCTAAAGCATTTATTCATCTTACTTAATGTTCATTTTAACATTTACTAAAACTTTTGTATCTGTTATTATTACTTACTGGACCTGAGCTAACATGAACTAACAATGAACAGTTGAGTTTTAACTAACTTCAACAAAAAACGCAACAAATATATTAGTTAACATTATTTAATGTTACGTGTTACCGTATTCGCTTTAGACGAATACAGTATGTACCCCTGCCTAGGTTTTGCTTGCAACTATTCCAGTTTAACTAGAAAATATGAATGAGGTATAAGTACTTATTTCCCAGTTAACAATTTAATTATGAGCTACTAAATAATTCGTATGGACCTAACCTAAGTACTACTGTATTGACTAACAGAATCAAGTCTAGTCATTATTATTACTAACTATACGCTAGTTGGAAGCAATGAATGCTAAAGCGGCTTGCCACATTGTTCGACTTCATGTGGCAACCTGTTGAAAGGCAGTTCACGAGCGTCTACCTGCATTCCAGGAACTCACCACACGCTGCCATAAGCTCCCATTCCGATCTGCTTTAAGCAAATGTACTTGTTCGGAACTTCCCATAATGTACTGTTGATCTCCTCTCGACTGTATTCCACCCGTGACTCCATTTAGCGATGAAGGAAAACAAGCAAAGAGCAAACGTTCAACGCGCACACAGTGACTCCTACGCGATATTATGCATTCGAGCACCAAAACGTCACTGCGCAGGAACGATTCTTTTTCACGGACCAATATAAAACAGCCGTTTATCTGGTTCCATGTAGTGTGGAGCGGCTGCGGAATCGACGCTTTAAATCACTAGCCATTCAAACTTTGGAACGCTCCGTGATCGAACGCGCTGAGATCTGTCTGAGGTTGACGTCATGATCCCCCGCACACGCCCACTTTCGAATTTAAACAACTGCGGCTTTGATTGACGCACTGCTGCTCACCTCCATGTAAACACACACGGGTGATTCTGCAGTTCAGTGCACACAAAGTATTGCTCGTTAACTTTGAATGCAATAAAATATATAGAAATTGATGTTTTAGCAAATTCTCAAATAAATAGTTAAATAAATTCAAACTGTCCCTCTGATGCTCTATGATTGACTCTGATGATTTCCTGTCACGTTCATGACAATCGACTCAGTTGTTCTTTAAAATGATTGCAGTCGACAGCAGTTCTTTACCAATTTAAAGTATTAGTTTTTAGGCTTTTTTGTAAAAAGTGCAAAGTAAAATTTACTTTTAACAATTTAGAAAATGTATTTGAAGGGAGATTAAGTTGTGAGAAATTCTACAAACACTTTAGGTAAATTAAACAAAACAATAAAAATTTATTGACAGAGATAGATAGATAGATGAGGGAAACATGTAAATTAAAATGTTTGTGTAATTTCACAGAAATTCAGCAAATTTCACACACTTAATACATTTTTTTAAATTTAATTTATATTTAAAATATTTAATTTAAAATATTTTTATTAGATAAATTCAGCAAGCACTTAATTTAGGTAAAATTAAAAAAGAAACTAAGCAAATATCAAAACAAAGTATGATTTTTTAATACAGGCCTATAGAGAGAGAGGGAGAGGGAGAGGGAGAGGGAGAGAGAGATTTTGCTCTAAACAACGTATATTTACCTGCAAAGCCCAAATTCACTCATGGGACATCAGAATAGAGCAGATAAGGGACTAATATTCAGCCTGGCTGTATTGGAAACTGGCACATCCTATTGGTATATCAGGACACTTATACCAGCGTGATGGATTGTACAGTAAAGGTTATAGTGAGCCATCACAAAATTAAATGCAGTGGAGAATCTGCGAGTAGTAGCTCTTGGATATTCCCTCTGGGGCTTATTCATCTCTCTACTAGTTTTATGGGTACTGAACCACTCAATTATTGGAAGACTATAACAGTGAAAGACAAAAATAAATTCTTACAGGCTGCAATGAAAGCTTATTTATTTAAACAGATGCTTGCCACTAGATGGCACTGTCAGACAGTCATTATGTGAGCAGCAGCATTGGTTGCAGGCATGACATCTGTGTAATATTAGTCACAGAACCATAATCACAGACTGATTAGATGTGCCTTTTACTTATTATGTGAGATTCTGTAGCATGCTCCAACTACATATTGCAGCTTGTGAACCCATGAACACCTATTAGGTCTCTAAGTTTAATATTTAAATATTAATGTGTTGGTTATAAAGGAATATGAAAACATTAACAGCTCAGCTTGTCTAATAAGCCCCTTCTAAATCCATCGAACATTTTCAGTGTCAGAGAGCTGGATGACATGCTCTTGTTAAAATGATGAATAAAAAAAAGTCACTGTTTTACAGCCATGACTTCCTGTGTTGCAGTGCAGAGATAATTGGCTCATTAGCAGCAGACTGCGTTGTGGTGGGCTCTTCCTTCCTGAACTAACGGTTGTGGGGGGCTTTGGCTCATCATCCGTTCTGAATAATCAAACTGGATCTAAATGTCAGTAGTGTCGCTCTAATATGTATTCATAACTCGGGGGGATTTATTTATGAAAATATCTGGGTGGTGGTGTAAACCAGAGCTAAAATACACATTTAAACCTGGATTGACACACTGGCAAATCATTTCAAACTAGTACATGTTGTTTTTTCTATCTTGTCTCTTGGAAAGCCTTTTATTAATAATGCACTATAATAATGCATTCAGAAGTCTTAATGAAACATTGAGTGGCGTTTTACAGCATTTAGAATTTTGCAGATTGTTCTGAACACAGAGAATATGACAGGTATGAGCTTCCCAAATGTGTCTTTTTTTTCTTCTTCAGGACCCATTTTTACACATCGACTAAAGCTGATGTTATCATCTGCCTAATTTTGCTAGCTTCTAATTAGCGATGAATTACGCCCACCATAAAGTTTGACTGGCTTTTGACATGCATGTGTTTTCTCTTTCCTTTTAACCCTTATGCTGTGCTGAAAATCTTTTACTTAATTTAATGTTCCTTTTAAAACTTGCTTGTAAATCTCTCATTATGCTGTTTTTTTTATTTATTTATTGTCTGCTTGTTTTCTTTCAATTAACACAGGTTTTGTATCTCTTTGTCGTACCTCATTGATTTGAGCTTATGCACCTCAGTTTTTGAGTAAAATAAGCGTTATTTGTTGATAATTTTGGCAATGTTCACTCAAGAAGAGAAGCATATAAGCTTATTTTCTACCAAGTAAAAAAGAATCGTTGTGTGGATAATGCAATGTTCACTCAAAATGAGGTGTACAAGCTCAGATCAGTGAGACTTATGATCATTAATTTCCAAAAAGATATATCATTGAAAGAAAACAAGTTGATAAAAAAACTGAATCCAATAAAGGTGGTGGTGGTGGGGTGGGTCTAAAAAAAGTAAGAAAATAAACACAGTTTTGGGGAAGTTGTTATGTGTCAGCATAGTCAGTAAGTATTAGTCTGAAGCAAAAACTTTAATAGCATTTTTGGGTCAAAATGACTATAACACAACATGTTGATGGCTAAAAGCATTGAATTTCTTTTGCAATCATAACTATGTATAATTTTACAGTTGCATTTTACTTGCCACTATATTCAACACAATTTTTGTGTCACGTCCCATCAGTTGAGAACAACAGGACAATTTAATGGACTAAACCCAGAATGCAGTGTTTTCACCATTTATTATGTTTTCCTGCATAATACTGTATCAAATCTTTGTTTTTTCTTCTAACAACCCAATTTACCACACTTCCTCTCTAAAGAGAGTTTCGGAGAATGGAAGAAATGTGTCAGAATAGTTTGCCTCTCAACTCATGAATAATTTAAAGAGCATGAGATTTCATATTAGTGCAAATTTAGACATTTTCCGTCTTGCGTCGAAGAAGAAGGACATTGAAGATGACTGGCTGTTTGTCTACGGGGAAATGCAGTCATAAAGAAGGGTTAGAACAAACAAACAAAACAATCATTATTTTCACTTGTTAAAATCCCTCTTGTAATCAGATCAACAGTTCGTTCTGCATCTAGAAAATTACACCGCTTGACTGGCATTTCTGATCCTCTTTTCAGTTTGTGCGTATTTAGATGTGATGTGAGACAGAGTTAATTCAAAGAAAAAGCAAAGGGGATGCGGGGGAAAATTCATATTGGGTTATGTTGCAGTCACTTGAGAATGCCCTGCAAAATGGACTTCAAATGGTATTCGGTCAAGTGATATAATAAATCCAATAGAGTTTGATCCATCTGAACAATGTGTTTGAAGTGTTTTGAAAAGATATGCAAAATATACCCATCAGTTAGCTAGGCTACTACATTTGGCTAAACACCTACAAGACCGTTGACTACATAACAGTTAAGAAGATACATAATTGTTTTCCCCTTTTTCATACTACAACCTCACAATAGTCATTAATCACTAAAAATACATTTCGTATCCGCCTTAGTTTTCACATAAGTAAGTGCAAAGCTTTCTCATCTAGTTATTATGCTGTACAAAACACCCTGTTATGCTCCACACTGGTATTTGTTATGCATTATAGCATTCATTATAACAAGTTTGTAGCGAAACAATTTTGCACTTAGTTCTTTACTTTTAGTTGCGATTTAACAGGAAATAGCTTACCTCCCCATTGAAAATTACTAATACATATGGATAAACACACAGCCTATTATCTATAATTTACAGTAAAATTTGAGCATCTCAGGCCACATACAGCAGTGCTTCCCTGAAAGAATCAGTGTTGTTGAACGAATCATTTGATCCAATGACTAACTCCATTTACTTGTTATGTTCTTGAATGAGTTAGTTTTTGGAAGAAATCGGTTTAATTAATTATCAATTTATTTTTCTCGTAAAGGTAATTCACTTGCTTTGTTCCTGAATTAAAGCTGCGGTAGGGAACTTTTGACTCTCTAGCGGTTAATAAACAGAACTGCTTGTGTCTTGTGGAAGAACATTGTAGCCGGATCTACTTCTCTCTGTTTATGTCTATGAAGAATCACAAAGGTACTGGGTTACTCCGCCGCAGTATCCCCGAAGCAATCTAAAATAGTCTGAATATAAACACTTATTATAGGTGCACCCTAGTGATTCAGGACAGGCTAAAAACACGGTTTGGAAAATGGATTCATGGTGTACTCGCTTATTATATACATTTTTCTACATTTTGAACACAAACAAAGTTACAGACCGCAGCTCTGATTGGTTGATTTCTTACCGGGAGCGGTCAGTAACTGCAAATGGCAATAGGACCACTGGGAGGAGCCAGAGGAGCTTGGTTTTTTCACAGATTATCTGTCTCATATTCTACTGTCAGGACATAATGACAGGTTTAACAAATATGTAAAAAATATATATTTACAAAAGTTACCTATTGCAGCTTTAATCAATGTTGAATGAACCAATGACAAACCGATGACTCGCATCATAGTCTTGATACGTTCCTGACTGAACTGGTTGTTGAACGATTCGGTTGAGTAACTTATTCAAAATATGACTAATTCATAAAAGCAGTCACTTGTCACGACCTATTGGTGAAACGACACAACCTGCAGAAGTCACTGATATTCTCTGCCACTAGTGCACAACCTAAATATCGTGTTCAAATCAGGTTTAAATTTTAGAGATCTAATTTTTAACATATTGGAAGCATTGAAGACTCCTCAAGGACACTGTGATTCAGAACACAGCTTTTTACATATCGACGTTCATCTTTATTTCATGAGCCCTGCTTGCCATGTGACCATCCAGGCAGTGATTAGAAACAAATTAAAGATGTGATTTCACAAGTTCCACCTGCTTTACTGAGGAATTAAATCACTGGCCTCAATCAATGATGCTATCTGGGACTGGCGTAAAGAGACTCTGGCATGATTAATGGTGATGACCTCCACGACCCAAACTCCTCTTCCCAAATCTCTTCCATTTAGATGTGACCTCAGGACAGGAAGTTTTGTAGGGAGCCCTCAGCATGCTAATGCTACCAGCAACCCACAGGAGGCTGAGCAACGGCGCGCCACGGCTCACTAACTGCGCTGCTCGGTGCTGTCGGAGCTCAGCATGTTCCTTTTAAGATGACAAGGCATCTCAGGAATGATGTTTCACACATTAGAACAAGTTACAGCATCTTTGTGATTCAGAGAATACGTGGAATGTTCTATGATCCAAATTGTTCCACTTTAGCACGTGTTTCTTGTTTAATTTGCCTCATTTATGAGCTGATTTGCTGGGCTTTGGCGGTGTGACCTGCATGGTAAAGGCTATGTAAAAGGCTATGCCATTTGCTTAGTTCAGATTTCTCCTGCCTCTAGCTCTTCATTTCCTCCCGTTTCACCTCCAGTTCCTTCTCTGCCACTGTTTAGTCAGAGGCAGTAAAAGGCTCCTTTTAGGGCTGAGGATAGAGATAATGAAAAGTCCCTGGTCTTGTGAATGTTTCATTTGTTTTAAAGGGATTGAAATTGGATGGCAGATGGGTAATAAGCTTTCTTTCTGTTCCCCCACAGACACATGCACACGTCCACACAATCATTCTTTCTTTCCCTCTTTGCAAACACACAGACACACACACATTTTTAATTATCTTCGACAGTGCCGGCGGCCCTGCACTGTGTGACCGGTCAATGTACATTCGGGCAACAGTAAGCGCTGTCATTACCATCCATTACATTAAGAGACGAGTCCTTTACCACACCGTTGCCAGGCTTCCTCTCTCTCTTCCTCCTTCTCATCTTCTCATTGTTATAGACTCTTAATGAGACACCATTGTGCTGCAGAGGCTGCTATGCTGGTCATTTATGTATCTCAATTATTTATGCATGGGTTTATTTGCTCATTAATTTGGATTCATTGGGAAATTAAACACATGAGACATTTTGGGTCCTCCGTTATTCCACAACAGCACTTACCCCTCATTGTCATGTTTCTCTGACAGAGAATATGCAACGCTCCACAAAACAAAGGGAGCTATTATGAGCCAAAACTGATAAATACAGAGCGTTGAACTTAATCCAAGATCATATATCGAAATGATCTGTTTTGCTCAGCCAAGATCATGCAAAAGAGTCTAATACAATAAACTTGTATCAGGCTAAACAAAGAGGTCAGAATCGAAAGCTATCACTAGGATCACCCAAAGGAGAAATAATGCTTTTGTTTTCCTCATTTGCAAGTTGCCAATAAGTTACTCAGGCCAGTAGTTTGGACAACGTCAGGCTCGTCCAGATGCTCAAAGTCATGATGGAAGAGTCAAAGCTTTCTAAATCACTGAATCAATTGAACCAAATGTTTTGCAATTTGATTCACTGTTTCAAAGCTCTCAAAACCAGGCACTCTGGCAATACCTGATGGTCAAAATAGTTAAAATGCAACATTAACTCAACCCAAACATTCATATACAGTATAGAGACTAGACAACTTTTTCCACACCAGATACTAATGTTTATATGTTTATTTATATATCTATCAAGGTTGAGATAATGAAAATGTAAGCTATGCACTCTACAAATCATTAAATACCAACATAAAGTATATGTATAATATCTGTTCTTGTATTAAATTGCTAATACTTGTGTGTTTGACCTGACATCAATTGAAACCATTATCATGAACAACACAGCGTGTAATGTTTTGTAGCACCAGAGTCGTGGTGTTGAAACCTTTCTGGGGAATTAACCAACACATTTATAGTTCTCTCTGGATATTACAGGAATGGTTCAGCTAAAAACAGTGACCCTAACCTTAGTAGTGAAGTAGTGATACCTGAGTCTTGAATGATTTGTTTTTGATATAATTCTCAAATGAGTCAAATCTTTTAAATGAATTGGCTGTTTCAGTTGGTTGGCTGATTCATATCTGAGTGATTCTTTCATGATCCATTTTTTGTATTTATACTCTAGCTTGCTCAAGAGTCTGGTCATGGAGTTGCAAAATTAAATTACTATAATAACTGCTCACATAAAACTTGAATAGACTGGGAAAGCAATATGGTTTACTGTTATGGTGCTTCTGGATTTGTTTTGAAGCTTGCAATTTCTACTGTACTTTAGTGGGAGAATTATATATGAAACTAAGTCATATGAGTTTGAAAAACATGAGGGTGAGTAAATAATAACAGAATTTCATCAGGCTGAGATGATTTGGTATTTAAATGTTTAAAGCATCATATTTCTCATTTAACCAGATAATTTAATAAATACAAAACAGAGACACACACTCTGACATTCTGGGGATATGAGAAGACCAAATGACACACACATGTCTGTCAAACTTCTGCATATATTTGCCTGTACATAAATAGAGGGCATATGTGCGTTGTTGTTTTTGTACAGGCATTCGGATGTCTATGTTTCTGATTGAGTGAATGTGGTCGCTGTGTGTCACTATATATTAAAGTCAGTAAAAAAATGTGTTACTCACGCCTGTCATCCCCCAGTCGGCTACGGGCCGTTAAGTGACAGTGATGCTGCATGCCTGACATTGAGGCCCAGGAGGCCAGCACCTGTGAGAGAGAGACAGGGACAGAGATGGAAAGAGACCCTTACTGTCTATCCCAGTCGTCAGGTCCTTGACTTCATGTCTCACATTTGACCTGGCAGTGGGTACATGTGACCTACAAGCAGGGTTGTAGCTATGTAGCTAAAATTAAGTTGATCACTGTATGATTGACTTTGCTGTACACTTGATATTTCTATTGGATCTTGAACATTTCTTGTTCCTATTGCATTTTGTTAATAATTTTAATGCACTGAAGTGGTAATTGCTGATTCACTGAAGAAGGCCTGTTGCCGAAACATCTGATTGTTTATTAAGAAGATACAGGGATTGCATATCCTTTATCCGTAAGTGATGTTACTTATTGACATACTGTACGGACCCAAAACGGGTTGAGCATAATGATTTTTATTTTAGGGTTTCTACAGAGATTATTAAATTCAATTTAAGACATTTTTACAACCAAGTAAGGAAAATTTAAGGAATAAACTATAAGGGAACACATACGCCAATATGTTATTTAAATATGAATGTCTGGGGACAAATACTTCCAACACATGCCTTTAAAACTGCTCCCAACCTTAAATAAATTACTTTACTGTACCCAGGGACGAATTGGGAGTAAAAAATGGCCCTGGATATTCTCCAAAATAGGCCCACCACAACTACAAAAAGTTGCTATTATCTCACAATATGGTTTAGCTTCAAATACAATTTAAGCAATAAACTATAAGGGAATACATACGTCAATATGTTATTTAAATATGAATGTCTAGGGACAAATACTTCCAACACATATTATGCCTTTAAAACTGCTCCCAACCTTAAATAAATAACTTTTCTGTACCCAGGGACGGATTGGGAGTAAAAAACAGCCCTGGATATTCTCCAAAATAGGCCCACCACAACTACAAACAGTTGCTATTATCTCACAATATTACAGCATTCCTGTGGAATTTATGGCAAATAACATCACAAAACCCATGGTGACCCTGCTGACAAAAACAATAAAAACCATTACAGAAATTCTAATGATTTCCACAAAAAAAAACCATTACAAACTTTACAAAGTTTCAAACGTCTGTGTGTCCGTCTCTGTGTGTGTGTCTCATGTTAATCAGACTATCACCTTACAGGTTTCTTCATTTACTCAATAGCTCTAAAGGTCTTTGGACACCGAGTCCGATATCATCGCATGCGTTTTTCAATTTTTTTCATAATCATCATCATTTCCTATCAGAATGTATGCTACGGATACAAAAAGGCAGAAAAATGAAAGTGATCTGAAATTTTTTATGATTTACGAAAGTTTTGGAGGCAGTGTGTAAACATGATTGACACAACGTGAGGTCGTATTTATTTTTCAATGTGCAAAAATTTCGGATGAAAATTTTGGTTTCTTGTAAGCAAAAGTAGATTACATTAGCACCCCCATTTGTCAGCCGTCAGCATCACTTAAAGGGATAGTTCACCCAAAAATCTAAATTATGTCATTAATAACTCACCTTCATGTCGTTCCAAACCCGTGAGACCTCCTTTTATCTTCGGAACACAGTTTAAGATATTTTAGATTTAGTCCGAGAGCTCTCAGTCCCTCCATTGAAACTGTGTGTATGGTATACTGTCCATGTCCAGAATGGTAAGAAAAACATCATCAAAGTAGTCCATGTGACATCAGAGGGTCAGTTTGAACCAGTTCACCAAATCGAACTGAATTCTTTTAAACGGTTCACGTCTCCAATACACATTAATCTACAAATGACTTAAGCTGTTAACTTTTTTAATGTGTCTGACACTCCCTCTGAGTTAAAACAAACCAATATCCTGGAGTAATTCATTTACTCAAACAGTACACTGACTGAACTGCTGTGAAGAGAGAACTGAAGATGAACACCAAGCCGAGCCAGATAACGAACAAAACATTGACTCGTTCACTTGGTGAACGGGTTCAAAAAGATCCGGTTAAATCAAATGATTCGTTCGCAAACCGGATATCACAAACTGCTTTGTTTTGAACTCTCTCACAACAGACACGGAAGAGAAGACAATGCTGAATAAAGTTGTAGTTTTTGCTAATTTTGCTATTTAATCTTGATTGTAGCCTACCTGGACAAGGTTAATGTTGAGCCGTGCTTTTGATTGTGCTCAAAATCAAATAGCTTTAACTGCCAGGGCAAAAACAAAACCTATTGGTTCTGTGATTCTTCTGAATAGCACTACTATTGATTAGTGCTACTTTCTTCTAAGCACTTTGTGCAACTTCCTGTCTGTCTGACTCACTCAGCTCTTATGTATTTATCACTCCATTGCTATAACTACTGGCACTGCAGATTTCATGAAGTAGCCTTTACAAAATATACATTCAACGATTGTAAACTGTGATTGTGACTGTTGTCCAGACTCCTTTTATATATTAATTTGTTTATTTGTGTTTATGGAAATCTTTGCAATTGACAGCATATGATCAAAAATGTAGAAGACACAAAGAAATATAATAATAAATTGTTCAGTTTGGACTTTCTTACTGCCTCCTTTTCTTATTAGAAGCATATGCAGTTTTTGTCACATGCTTAAAAAAAAAAAAAGAAGCATCTGGCAGAAACATAAACTCTAACTAGATATATAAGAAAAAGATTACTGGTGAATCAAGAGAAATATAGGAACTGTAAAACTGTGATGTGGGAGGGAAGGTTTTCCTAAATGAGAGAAACACTAATTATATGTGTTAAACAAATTAAGAAAAAATACTGTGCTTGCATTCCTCAGTTCACAGTTTTTCTGTTTGTCACATGTTTGAGGTGCAAATTAGCACTTACACCCTTGCTTAATGTCACACCTATAACAAGGTGCCTGAATTCTGCGTGTGTACAACAAACACACACACACAGACAAATGGAGAAAGAGAGATATACAATAATGTAGTTCTTACACATTACTCTTGAGTTACTGGCTTCCACTGCAGTATGTTTAATGTGACATACTACATTGTCAAGGCAGAAAAGGTAGACTCTTAAAAGCATTTCCTAACACTCTGAGAACTATGCAATCTGTCCTGAGAATTCAGAACCCAGTCTTAAGAAAACATCAAAGTGCTAGAAAAGGTGAAATGTATTAAACCTGTTTGGTGAAATAATCCATTACTCGCATAAAATAAATAAAGCGCAAATGCAATAATTGTATGCAATAATGCCGTGGATTTAACATTTAAAATGTAAACGGAATAAATGGCACTCAAAGTTTCAAAGTCACTTGCAAAAATGAAAATGCACTTTGAAAATGCCAAGTGATTAAACTGTGTTTTTCATTTGTTTACATGGTTATTTAAAATAAATATACATTTAACCATTACTTATAAATATCTTGTTTTTACAAAAACATTTGCATAGTGACATATTTTGCCGTATTAATAGCGGCCCTGTACCGAGCCCCTAAAGGGACATAATGGAGGAAATTTTATTTTTTACTGTTACAGCTTGTAAGTTAGTGTTCCATACAGCTCGTACGTTTATAATGGAGTGGTTCATAGAGTTTTATTTTAAACTTGGACTCAAATTCAAATTCAGTCAGCTTTGCTTATAGTGTAAGGCACGGTTTTGGGACATTCTAAAACGCTTAATATGGCTTAATGTACTATAACAGTGACACTGGAGGCCCAATTCGATATTAGGCCTAATAAATACTATTAATACTTATAACAATTGTAATATTAATGACCTTATTAATAGCAATACCATCAGTAAAGCAGATGGTCATAATGCAAAATTTCTGTAATGGACGAAGACAGTATAGGCTAAAACCAAAATATTGAACACAGTTTATTAATAAAATATAGCCTATTATGCACAGGAAAGCAAACAAGGTCATAAACAAGCCAAAACCTAATTTAAATAGAAATTTTAAAAGTATGGGCTCATGTACTACTCTCATTCAGGACAAATACAAATGTTTCCATTTTCACAATGTATTTGAAGCCAAACCATTATTTATTAAATTAACTGGGAATTGTACATTCCAATATCGACGGGGAAAAAATCATAATGAACAAAAATGTGCTGCAGTGGAATGGAAAAGTTGCTAGATTTAAATTGACTAGATTTAAATTGAATATGTAACATTTTATCTGTATTGGTGATTCTATGCTTTACTTTAATAATGAACAGGCCATTTGCAATGAATATGTGCACGAGGCGCCGGCGCAATCAAATCGCTGAAACATAAAATACTTTGGCCGTCACTTACAGTAGGGCATAATTCAAAGATTGAAGATTCAATCATATAAAAGATTATTTAAAATTGTATTAAGCGAGCACAGTTATGTTCTTATTTTGCTTTGAAACAAAGGAGAATGCAATTTACCCTGAATACCCAAAAGACTGCATGTGAGACATTGATTTTATATAACAGTTCAACAAAAAAGGCAAAAAAAAAAAAAAAACTAAAAGTATACATTTTTTTAAATGTAGCCTACATTTTAAACACAATATTGTCGATGTCATTTGCTATATTTTCCAAGGAAATAATAGTTCCAATGAAATCTGCAACAGAAATGTTGTGCGTCTCCAAGCAATGGCAGTTTCGTTAGTGAATAAATCTGCAGCTCTGAATGACTCGGAGAGTCAGTACTAATTAATAACCCTTTCATAAAACTACAACCATTTGCTTCCTAACTGAATAAATGAATGAATGAATGCTTCACCTTGCTCATTAGACATCAGGCGATTTGAGTTTCGAATCTACCAGTATAACTTCATTTTGGCATCATTTATTGCTTTATCATATTAATAATAGACTTAATAAAATGTCTAGAATATGGCATAAAATATGACATAAAATTAAAAAGGCTAGAAAAACTGCAATTGTAAATCAATTTAAGAGGGCAAATATTGCAAATAAAAGTTGGGGGGGGGGGTACTCAGAAGAATGTTAATTTAAATGCACTAGGGGTATGCCATTGTAAAAGGCTTGAGAACCATTGGCTTAATGGATTACTGTGTTGATTGCCTGTAGTATATTTTTTATAAAATATAAAATTTGGGCTTTTATATCACTGTCTTCTTATATTAAGCCACGTTAAGTGTGTTTCTATGGGGAAGAAAATGCTTATCATGCAATTCAGCTAATATGGGCTCATCTGGTTGCATGTACAGAATATATTTTTAATAAGTTCTATAGCATATTTGGTCTTTTTTTATTACCGTCTTCATTAAGCCAGATTTTCTTTATTGGAGGAAAATGCTTCTGTTCTTTTGGGCTTACCTGCTTTCAAGTACAATTTATTAATAAACTGTATA
>NC_068403.1:144789-187058 GCF_023724105.1 Carassius gibelio | reverse complement strand
GTCACTCCTATTATTGTGATGGTGAGCTCCGTGGCATCTCTAGAGCATTGTTTATTGCTCTGTGCTAAAGTGTTCCCTTTGGAGCTGAAGGTCAGGTGTCTGCCTCCCAGTCAGGATGTCACCCAGCTCACATCGACCTGCTGCTCCAGCTGCAACGCCATCAGATCTGCTCGGGGAGGGAAATACTCAAGGAACTCATTTTTGCTAACACTCGCTTATTTTGGATAGAAATTGTTGTTACGTGAAGTTGAACACCTAAGGCCTCATGTGGCATGATTCAACAGTCAACATGAAATTAAAATTCTACCTATTTTTTTTCTATGTGCTTGTGTCTTGTGAACAGTTAATGTGTGTGTGTGTGTGTGTGTGTGTGTGTGTGTGTGTGTGTGTGCGTGTGCGTGTGTGTGTGTGTGTTTCATATGTAATAACTAAATAAATAATTCATAATTTTTAATCAGTGTCAACTTCTGGAACTTTTGGTTAAAATGATGGTAATGTATGCAGGGTTTCTCCAATCGTTTAGCCCGCTTCAATCCGCCCCTGCAAGCTTGTGTTCATCTGCCTCCATTTGTGAAGGTCACTGACACATTTCAAAACCCAATGAACAACTGATTCATAGAACCAAGTGTCCACTTTACATGTTATTTTCAACAATCTGTTATACTCAGATGTACCTCACAATACAAAAGATCTGTCGCTACTTCTGTTTCATCACGACATTAAAAGTTCCATTTATTTTATCAGTGAACAAATATCCGAAAAAAGAAATCCAATTCAATGTCAAATGATACAATTTTTTCTTTGGTAGTATTTTAAAGCAGTGCTTTATTTGCATCAGTGGAAAATGTGAGTGTGAAAAACCATTAATGAAACCGCTCGCTTCCTTAAAAAAAAAAAAAGAAAGAAAAAAAGAAGATTCTCAGTTCCTAACCTTAGATTTAGTAGATGTAAGATCTAAATGTTGAGGAGGAAAAAAAAAAATGACCCACGTCAAGTTGAGTTCTGTGCAATTTTGAGGAGATTGTTACGTCTCAGCAGGGGATCAAGAGGAAAAAGGACCCAGGGGCAGTGAATAGTGGGATTTCTTTGATGAAATCTCTTTCACTGAGTCAATTATAAATATGAATGCACCGCATTGCTTTTGCCATAGAGCGTGTAGTATGTTGTTTTACAGGACCCATCGGCTTCCTTTTTTAGATAAAAAGCACAGCTACACAGACTCCATTTTGAAGAGAACCAGGTGGACACTTGTATTAACCAAAACTCTGGAAGTAGGCAGACATTTTTCCTCTCACAAAGAGACAGAAGATCTTTTTGTGTTTTAATGCACTTTAATGGCTCCATTTGTGCCGGGCCTGAGAGAAAAAAAGAGAGAGAGAGCCTTTCATTACAATGTAGAGCAGCAGAGCCGAGGTGAGCAGGAATCCATCAGCAACGTGAGGAGGAAGGAGTGGAGAAAGCGTGAAGAAAAGCGGAGAGCGAGATGCGGAGAGATTGTGGAGATCGTGGCATTGCTACATAATACGATCAGAAACAGTTCTTTTATAACCTCTCGTCACTTACATTTCATCAGATTTCTTTCTCTTATTTCATTTTGCTTTTATTACTTGTCTGCAGAGACTGTTTTTCACCTTCACTGTAGATGGATGTAATATTTATACCCGTCACACACACAAGGGACAGAAAACTGAGAATATCTCCCAAGCAGAAGAGACACGATGGGGCTACAATGTTCGGTGGCTGCTGTCAGCAAAACCTCGGCGCGATGTGATTCCTGACCCTTTCTGAATCTCCTCATGTCTTCAAACTGGCACAAGAATGAATGCTGGCAGATAGCAATCTCATTACTGACCTCTGTGCGGTGTGTAACTGCATACACACACACACAGTCTGCTTCTCATGTGTAATAGCTTTCCATTAGAACACACATGCACATTCACCCACTCACAATCTCCACATGCAGAAATCGATTAGCTCGCAGAGAAGTCTCTGCCCACGTACACACAGCAAACCACGCCAAAGTCAGCGCCTAGCGACAGTGACACAATGATGATGACATTGCCATGGTAACATGTTCCTCGGGTCTCCTGCAGCATTTGAATACCGTGGACCGTATTTTCAAGTGATGGAGACCTTTTGGAAAACAAAGTATCAGCTGGGGCACACTCTACTTCCTGCTGCTCTGCCGAGTCGAACGGGAAATGGGAGGTGAAAATTCAGTCTAACATAATGCAATTAAAAGAATATTCTGGGTTCACTTCAAATTAAATTCAGTCAACAGACTTAATGTTGATTACCACACAATTAAAAGAAAGCAGAAACAATGAATGTGTAATCGGTCCCAATATCTGAAAATAACTTACATGAATTATTCTTTTTAAACTTGAGTGTTATTTGAGCAGTTAAAGTTGTGTAAACCATTGTTTTTTTTTTTTGTGGAATACTGGGTTACGCTGTTATTTAATGACAACAAAGCTGTAAAATCGGACATAAATGTACATAGGAAAGATTAGTAAGCAATTTAGTTACACTAAAAGAAAAACTTGCTCCATTTCCTACATTTTTGCAGAACTACAAAAATGTACCCAATACATACAGTTCACTTATTTCCAGCTGAAATAAATACTAGAGGCAGTAAAATGGCAACAACTTTTATTCCTTTTCATATAAATAATGATTACAGGAGCAGATTATTGATTAATAAAGACTTATAAAGTCTTTAAATTAAAAAAGGTAATGTGTTTTGTACCACTTTAAATAACTTTACAAAAAAATTTAAGTGGCTTAGTGTAAAATAGGTATTATGCTATTTTCCTTTTGCACCACTCACTGAACATGTCATTTCTAAATTAAATGTTCATTTATTTTTAATAAAATTGAACATGCTTGTAGCACTGGACTTTTCACTTTGAAAGTGCCGCAAAATGATCAAGAAGGAATATTATTTTGCAGATATGCCATCACAGACATGTTTTTTTGTTTTTTTATGAGCCTGGGTTGTAAAATTATGTTAACATATTGTTTGTCTTGTGTCTATAGAAACAATGAGAATTTTAATTCACTTCCACTGCAAGCGCATCACTGTAATTATTATAAATTATTATTATTATTATTATTATTATTATTATTATTATTATTATTATTATTATTATTATTATTGATTATTATAAATTCACACTGCAGTTTTATCATCTGCTGCATAAAATTTATTCTGTTTGGATTGGCAGTCATTGTTTTTATTGTTCATTAACTGCAAAAACATAAAAAAAATCCTCCGTGTCATTATTGTTATAGTTGTGGTGTAGATTCCGCTATTTGTTTAAATTTAGAAGGATTTTTAAAACTATATGGTTATCATCACAGTTATCCTACTTGGCATAAATCGAACTTGTGTCCATTTTGTGTGTGTGTGTGTGTGTGTGGTTTAAATATCTGTTTTTTATATAAAATACTACTGATTGTACTGAACCTAGTTTAAATTAAATTTAGAATCAGAATTTAAAAGCCCACATAAAAGTACATAAAGAGCTAATTGTATCCATCTCAACAAGACGCAGAAAAGAATGTCATGTTTTCTTTCCCCACCAAGTTCCATCACAGGCACTTCATATTGGCACTATGCCTCTCCTGGCTGTCACATGGAGAGTAGTTAATTCAATTAAGAGACGTGAAAGAGTTTTTGTTTTTTGTTTTTTATGGTCCAAACCCAGGGAGCTATTTATCACATCTAACAAAAGCCAAGGAAGCCTCTTGACTGCATCTCCTATAATATAAAAAATATCCTGACATTAAAACTCAACAAAGCAATCATCTCTCTCCTGAGAAGCAGAGAGCCAGTATCACGGGCCCTGGCATTTAGAGTCCTCCACCACTGCGGTGGCTAGAGCAGTGCTGGAGCATTTTTAATTAAATAAACTCAGGCTGGGTTGATATGCTCCGTTTTGAAAAGTCACCTCATTAGTTTCAGCAGGAAGAGGCAGGACTGAGGTAGAGCCTGATTATAAACACTTTACGCAGGCTGGAATCAATTGAGATAAGATGGAAGAGCAGACGCTAGCGTTTAGGAGTATATTTAATGGTTGCCATACCTGTGTTCACTCGCTATTCACATTATTAAGGCCTTAACTGTGTGAGTGCTATATATAAAATTAATTTTGAGTAGTAAAATAACTGACGTGCTTCTAGGAATTGACAGTGCCTGAGATGTATAGTGCCAGAAGGTTGGATGAAAGAGAAAAATGGTCAAAGGTTACTGGATCTGTGTCATAATAGAAGGATATTCCAAATGGAAGTATAATGAAGAAATGGATACGGGCAATGATGGATCCAGGTCATTGAGCGACAGGCCAAAAGGATGAGTAACATTACTTCAGACCGCAAGAGCACATTTCTGAGTCGAATATAAGATTAAAAGACAACCTTAAGTCCCAGTGCAAATAAAAATACTATGTAAAAACGTTTAATTAAGAGTTTCAGTGCAGATCATCATGTGATGATTTCATCTAACTATGACAAATGCCCTTTATCTTTCGTATGATGCAGGGTGCACACAGACATTGCACAAACTGTATACCCTAAACTGCGGCAAAGACTTTAAAGAGGTGTTTTGGTGTGATACATGTGGCCAGAGGCGATTCTGGAATTTTAGCCTTAGGGGCTGGAGCCCTTTACAAGACTTGTGAGATGCACTCTTCTCGAATGCTTCTAGCCTATATACAGTGCGAGAAATTGGGGGTTTGAAATTGTTTGACTATATTAAAAAAATAAAAGATATAAAAAAAAAATAAACCCATCCCAAGTGCACACACACAGCAGGACACACACACAGCCGGAGCAGTGGGCAGCCATTTATGCTGCGGCACCCGGGGAGCAGTTGGGGGTTAGGTGCCTTGCTTAAGGACACCTAAGTCGTGGTATTGAAGGTGGAGAGCAGCGCCGCCGCTCCCAACACGTGCATCACGCACTGTGCGTAGGGCACCAAGTGCTGAGGGGGCACCAAAAATAGCCTAATGATTTTTTTTTTTTTTTATGCCGGTATTATTTCATTAGCCTATAGAAATATTAGGCACATTTTAGCCATGTATGTATGTAACAAAAAAGGGGGAACAAGAAAGATATTTAATAATTGCTCTAGTCTAGTCCGGTCTAGTCTAGAAAGTACGGGAAATGTGCTGCATGTGCTTGCTGCTGCTAATTGTAATGTGCCTCGAACTTGCTGACGTTAATGTTAGCATCAGCAAACTATGTTATTATAACTTACAATGTAAAGACGTGTTTCCACGCATCTGGAGGTCTCGCGGCACGGTAAACGCAAATTCTCCTCATTCGCGCATCTAGTTACAAGAGATTCTGAGTTATGAAAAGGACCATTGCAAGCTGATAGCGACCGGCTTTTGTGGTGGAAAATTGGCAGTAATTCCCCCACCTTGCACAACTGTAGCCTACCTGAGTGTCCTGGGACATCAGTGCGGTCGGAGCGCGTCTTCTCAACAGCTGGACATATAGTGAATAAAAAACGTTCTTCTCTGGACCCCGAAACTTTTGCCATGAAACTTCATGCCAATAAATAAGAAATATTGCTGACTTGAGTGTTTCCAGCTCTCTCTTTACGTTCGTCCGTTTATTGACGTTGAAAAAGGAAACGTCTTTTTGTTAGACATGGAAAATTGATTTTACAATCGATTCAATGAACACTTATGTCTTAAAAATCGAAAATGATTTATTTTCACAAAAGTGACAGTCCTAGTACTTATTGATGATTATTTAATTTAATTTATTCAAAGTGACATTGAATTTGCAAAAAAAAAAAAAAAAAAGGTCTGGATTATTTTGATATTTTTTTTTATTTTGCTATTCTGTTGACTGTTTACAAAGTCAGATAAGCTGTGAAGATTTTCTTTCTTTTTTTAGTGTTCTTAAGTTTTATATTGTGATGCTGCTATTGTGTGTTATTGGTATTGAGTTATGTTTGGTAATAAAAAGTTAAACTGGCAAAAACAAACGTTTTTTTTTTTTTTTTCTTTCTCGGGGTCGGGGTGGAGGGCATCATAAAGGAATTATGCTTAGGGCACCAAAATGGTTAGCAGCGGCACTGGTGGAGAGAGAACTGTACATGCACTCCCCCCCACCCACAATTCCTGCCGGCCCGAGACTCAAACTCTCAACCCTTCGATTGCAAGTCCGACTCTCTAACCATTAGGCCACGACTTCCCTAAATGACACTATTGTCTTTTTAGAGGTCCTTTACAGCAGAGCTTACATAATTTAATCTGTTATTTTTCTGTCTATTACTGTAAATCTGCTTTGTAACAATCTGTACTGTTTAAAGCACTATTTAAATTAAAACTTATATATATATTAATATATATTAGTGCTGTCAAATGATTAATCATGATTAATTGCATCCAAAAAACTTTATAATTTGTATATTTATTATGTGTATATAAACATACACACATACAGTATATATTTTATTTTGAATATATATATATATATATATATATATATATATAAACAAAATATTTTTCTGAAATATATGCATGTAGCCTATGTGTTTTTATATATACATAATAAATATACACAGTACACACTCATATATTATGTAAACAAAAACTTTTATTTTGGATGTAATTAATCATGAATAATCGTTTGACAGCACTGTTATATATTTATTACAAAAAGTTTGAGATTCAAGTGGAACGGAGAGCTGGCTGCTGATGAGTGACAGATGGGGCGAGGTCTGTCCCGCCTCTGCTGCCCTAGAGAACATCTCTGCCCTTGGCCTGCCACTGAGAGGTGGATAATATTACATATAATGAACTATACAATTGTACAGTGACTGCTAGGGGAGGATTCAGAGTGGAATGATCTCAGAAGGCACCTTTTTTTATAGATTGTATAGTCAGAGATAGACAGTGAAGAATCACCTACTGCATGTGCATGTCCCACTGCGCTCCATTTTTTAGCATCATTGTATAATGAACTCGCAGTCTAACAATGAAATGAGTACATGAGGCTGTACACAGTATAAATACCATTTCTCATAAAAGGACATTTCAATAATGTGCTTAACCTTGTCTTTTAATGCCTCAGCCCTTCCAGTTTCACATCTCTTAACCTTCAACAGTGAACTAAGTGCTTATCGGAGGACTTACAATAACGGAAGTTGCCCTCACTGCCATTAATCAACGATGAATATGAAAGTTCACAATCTGAGGTTTAGCATCTTAAATAGCCTTCTAAAGACTGGTGGGGTTTAATAGCTGTATGTTAATTTATGTGTTTTCTCGGGAGGACCAATATATGTTGACATCATACTAAGCATTGTTCAGTGGCCTTACAAAGTTTTAGACACTTAATGCATGGTTAGGTATTAAAATGTCAAAACAAATTGCATTAATTTAAAAAAGGATAGCACCCGAGACAGTTTATTCATGTGAAACAATATGATTTTGAATTATATATTAAAAACACTGTTCAAAATTTTAGATTATTAAATCCAAAAAAGTCATGTAAAAAGTAAAGAAAGCTCTGACAAAAAGGCATGGAATCTTTTGCATTTGGAAATGCCTTTTGATTTGATATACTGTTATTTACAAAAACAGAATTTGTCTGACAAATGTGGATAGACAGACAGACAGACAGACAGACAGACAGATAGATAGAGGCAGTAATTATAAAGATTGACTGAAACTATGCAGAATTCATTCTCTGATTAATTATTGAGGTCCTGATTTATACCACCAATGTCTGAGAAGATCACAAACGTAGTCAGCTGACTGACAGCCTATCCCAGGTGCCAACAGCTGGGGATTCTAATCACTGGCAGAGTGATGAATGACACTTGTGTGTTGGCAAACAGGGCCTTGCAGCTGCCAGAAGAGGTGGGGAGATGTGAAGATTACATGAGGGACAGTGTAGGGATAAGAGTATGTCTTCCAACTGGATCTACACTCAATAGCTGTTGGTAACAACACATGGTGTCAAATTTCAGCACAAAACCCAGATCATCCCAGGATCATCCACTGACATCCAAATGCTCAAATGAGACTTAAATCTATGGTCTTTGAATAAAGGAGCTGTAAATTCTTGAGTACAGTGCATGCTTCTAGAGGATTGTAAAATGATCGAGGCCTACAGAAACCTCCTTCCGTTGTTTGAGGGACTCGACAGTGAAGATCAATAGAAAAACAGTAAAGTAAAAGAGCTAAGGTCACCCATGACTTCTGAAGACAATGTCTGACCTCCAGAGTTGGACAAATCAATGAGAGATTCATTGAGTGATGCTTAACCTATAACAATGCAGTACAATCTGATGTGAACTTTTTTGTTATGGAACATTTGGCCAGTTCAGTTGAATGGTAATATATCAAGTAGTTTTATTAAGCTATCTTAACCTCCGGTTAGTTTGGATGAGCCAAGGGTTTTCAAACTGGTACTCCCAGGGGACCACAAGGAGGTTCTATAGGGTCTGCTCTGGGTTACCAAAGCTTTTAGAATAATATTATAATGTTAATTTTATTACTAAATATCATTGACTCAATAATGCAAATAAATCATGGAAGTGACAACATATAAAAGATAAATGTCTTTAAAATAATATCACACAAAACAACCTAATGTAGTACATTACAGGTTGAGAATGACAATAAATAAAATGTAAATAGATATTAGATAAAATAAATAAATACAAAATTGAGAATTATTCCATTCAGGGAAAAAATAAATGTTGCATTACTATATAACGGTAGCACAAAACTACTTGGCAATCTCCACCTGTTACTGAAAGGTACTCAAATAGTCCAAAACTGGTTTAAAAAATGAGAAATAAGAACATGTGCCTGAAAGCCAAGACATGTGCCGTCATGGTGGAAAGATGCATGACTTGCACTAATGAATCAATACAACCTTTCATAAGGCCCAGGTCATTATAATTCTCAGAGTGATTCAAATCACTATGAAGGGAACTACAGGCTTATTTGTATTCCGTTTCTGTGCTGGAGGGGGAAGGAAGGCCAGTCGGCAGTTTGCACAATCAGGTTCCCAGCAGAGTGAAGGCGGTCTGGTCAGAAGAACCTAATTCTCTCTCTCACAACGGCTCAGGGGGATCAGGCATGAGAAGTGTCATTACAGTGACAGAATCCAATGGAATGATTTGAAAAGAGTGTGATTGAGGTTGAGAAGGAAATCTGTGAAATAAATGAGAGTTATTATTTCTGCTATAGCTGTGTATGGAGAGAAAGACAGAAAGGGGGAAAAAGGAGATGGAAGGAGGCAGGCTGGTTAGTGAAGGCAAGAAGCAACCGCTTTAGCCCCAGGGTGATTGGACCTCTCTTTTCAGACAACTGAAAGCTGTGTCTAGGTTTTGGACAGTCACAGCATGGGAGAGTTAGTGCACATACACACACACACACACACACACAAAGTCAGGATAATGCCAACAGTAGGAATAATGTTACTTCTCAAAGTCTCAGACTTTTACCTTATTAAACATTTACTTTATATTGATTTTCCCTCCTTTCTATCTCTTTTTCTGTGGACCACACAAGAAGATATTTTGAAGAACGCCTTATATTTTGTTCACACAATGAACGTCAGTGACTGGCATTGTATAGACAAAAACAGTCAAAATATCTTCTTATGTGGTCCACAGAAGAAAGTCATGCAGTTTTAGAACAACATGGGGGCAAGTAAATGATGACAGAATTGTTGTTTTTCTTTTCGTTTTATGTATCCCTACTATACACATTCATTGCCTTGGTCTTGAGTTGCCTTGGTCAAATGTATTTCTGAAACAGCTCTTTTTTTTCTTTCAAATTAAATCCGAAAACCAATTAACTTGCATAACACTGGTGTTTGAGACCATCAAGTGCTTGACTCCTCTCACAATAATCTGTGCAATAATCATTTCCATCAGTCGAGCCAAATTCACACTCACAGCTCAGACGTCGTCTCTCAGCAGGAGTAGGAAGCCCTCCTGCGATGTCCAATAGAGACATTCCGCCAGCTGCTGTTTTCCCATTTTACAAAAGCGCAAAGAAATGTCCCTCCATCATTCATGGGAAACTTTGAAACTGCCAGTTTGCCCATTGAAGAAGTGCCAAACTTCACATTTGGAAGTTCCAAGTTCCTCTGAGATGCCACCAAAACACATTGGCGGGGTTTTACCCAGCTGTCAGCTGTAGAATGCCATCATATCATCGCTTTATTACAAATGTCAGACTCGCTGCTGGAAACACCCCCCATTGATTAGAGGCTGGATAATTGGATTGTGGCTCTACCTCAGAAACACTGACTGGGGGCATTTAGAGGGTGAAGACCATGAAAGGCAATATCAGGATGTGTGTATAGAAGAACCGGATGAGAAGAACAACAATAAAAGGTGAGGGAACATAGCTGAAGAAGACTCTAGTTAAGAACATTACAGTCTAATCTGGCATGTGTTTAAGTCACACATTATTACTGCATTGTTTTAGGAGTTGACAGTAATTTCAGTTTGTTTTTGGCATGCAGTTATAACTTTAGATGCTTGAGGCTTTCTTTGAAAAACCTGTCAAAGCCAGAATCCCTCTTGTAGTTTGAGATGTTGGTAGTCTTTTAAAACTAAAAGCTTTTTTTTGTTGCAAAAGTCATTTGAAATAGCCTAAGGCAGAGTTTAACAGCTGCAACTCTCAAAAGTGTTATCAACCTACTTGATTTATGGAGTAAATTATTTAAAAAATAATAAAGTAAACCACTGTAAATAAAAACAAATTTACAGCAGTTCCCAATGTCAGAGGATGACCAGCCTGAAAGAAAGCTAACCTTGCTATCCTTCATCAATAATGAAAAGCTTCAATTCAACAGAGATTTAGTATCAAATCCATTAAATTAATAATTGATATATAGACTGTTTTTAAAATGTGAATCTGCTAAATTTAGAAAGCCAATGCAAACAAAAACAGCGATAATGAATCGCCTGGGACAATCTACCTCTTAAAATTATTAACACCAGACATCACCTTGTTAGGTTGTCAAAAATCCATTTACAATTTTCCCGTTCTGCTTCAGAATTCCCCTCATTATAAGAAATTAATGTTTTAAGTATTTTAAATGTAAAATGTCTGAAATACATGTTCAGCTGCATTGAAATAGCTTCAGACCTTCACTCATCATTATAATCAGTCCCTTTATCTTTCCCCTGAGAGTATGTTTCTATTTTTATCCTGACACTGCATTATAGATGTCATTGTCATCATTGTTCATAAAGAAAAGTAAAATCTCCCACAATGCACCACACTTCATCACAATGTCAAACCCATGACATACTGTAAGAAACTAGCAGAATATTGTAAAAACATCAGTTTTATCACAAAGGACCAGACTGCATTTTAACAGCAATGTCATGATGCCAGGGAACTTCAGTACACAGTTTTATAAAAATATTATATGGAGGTCTTCTGACTGACACACTGTAATGATTCCAGGAAAGGTGTTTTCACAGCTCCATAGTGTCCATAGTGACAGGATTTTTTTTTAAGCTCAAGGTACATACATTATTCTGTACAAGTCTATTTCCACCACAAAATAAAAAAATAATAAAAAGATAACTGTGCCTTTTTCATCTCACATTTTGGACTTTTCAGAATTGTGTTATATAAACTCAGGTTTGCATGACAAACACAGAATTGTAAGATACAAACTCAAAATTACAATGAAACTCAATAAAATAGCAATGACTTTTTTTTTAATTATTATTCTGTAGTGGTGGATAAAAGTGGAATGTTAACTTGCAATTTCTGAGAAAAAAAGACAGAGATGTGTGCAATGTATGCAAACTTACTTTCTTTACTTTAGAGGACAAACTTTATCTAATAGATAATTTCATCCATTATTAAAAAAGGATGTGTATACTGAATAAATTATGTAACCAAATGTTCAAGCTTAGAAAGGACCAAAGGTATCATTTCAAGAATCTGTCAATGCAAACCCATATCGATCGACAACTAAATGTGGACGTGTCAGTCTCAGTGTCTACAGTGTTACAATCCTGTTCATCAAAATTACAGGTTCAGGTGGGTCTACAATGCACATATTAGCATTTGATTATGGTGACTGGATTTGAAAATAAATAAAGAAAAACAAATCTATACAGCATCAAGCACTTGGATGTTTTCTTAGAAACTAAATATGTGATGGGCCTGTCAATTCACTAGTCATCCTTCAGTGCGTCTGACCTTTCATACAGACATACTCTCCAGTGAGCCTGGTGATGCTTCATAGAAAAGGACAAAACAAGACACATCTATGTAAGAGCATACTGTAATTACTGATGTGAGTTCAAAGAGAATCTGCCAGTCTTAGTTGGCAGATCAGAGAAGCTGCTGGTGGTTCACAAACAAAAAAAAAGCACTCGATGTGCACGGACACATACATACACAAACAGACAGAGAAATAAGTTTGGAACAGAGAGTCCAATCTGGCCAGTGGCAAAGACATGTACACAACAAATACAGACTATTGAGAATAAATAAATAAAGAAATATTCTTACTCTCTTCTACTACCCCTTAGGGCTGGATCAACCTTGACAGTGTAGTAGTAAAGATTAGAAGACAGGAATTTCTCACTTTGCTACTCAGGTTAAAAATAAGGTTACACCTTTTTTATGTAAATCACTCGCTTTAGCCTTTTTTCTACAAAGACACATAATAGGGGTGTGTAGCGAAGCACGTCCTGATTTTGCCAAGTTCGATGTGTTCCTAGGTCAACATATTTTGTTGACCCTGGAACAACATTTTACTCCAAAAATATATTCTTAACCAAATCCCTACACCTAAACCTAACCTTAACCATGAGTAATCCATAAAATCATAGGAAATGATAGATGAATGACACTGATGTACAAGCACCAAACACTGATTTTAAGCGTAAATTTCACAAAATCTAAAAACTGGTTCTTCAAATCTGATCGGTTAATCACAATGTTGTTCCAGGGTCAACAACGATGTTGTCCCAGGAACATGTCTCACTTGGTAAAATCAGGTTCTGCGTGTAGCGAAAGTGGGGGAAAAAACAGTAAAAGACCATTTTAAATAGCAAAAATCGTGTATAATTCATTGCATATATGCATAAATTAGAACAATATCAATAAATTCCTAAGTGTGCCAATTCAATCAGTTCAGTTTTCTAAAAGTAATGGGTTCCATAAAAATATGCCTTGTATAGTTAAAGTATTGTTTATTTGTATTAATATACACTACCATTCAAAAGTTTGGGATAAGTAAGATTTTTTACATATTGAATATGTTTAATATGTTTCGTTTCTTGTGCTCATCAAGGCTATATTTATTTGATAAAAAATACAGAAAAAAAAAAGTTATTTTGTGAAATATTATTGCAATTTAAAATAACAGTTTCTATTTTAATATAGTTTAAAATATTAGTTTAAACTTATTCCTGTGATGCAAAGCTGAATTTTCAGCATAATTAACTGTCACATAATCCTTCAGAAATCATTCTAAAATGCTGATTTATTAACAATGTTGGAAACAGCTGTGCTGCTACATGTTTTTTTTGGAACCCGCGATACTTTTTTCAGGATTCTTTAAAGAATACAAATTCAGGATGCTTTTATGAATTCAAAATAAAATAATACTTTTTTAAGTACTTTTATTTAGCAAGGATGTGTTTAATGGATGAAAAGTTATAGTAAAGACTTTTATTGTTAGAAAGCATTTTAACTTTTAATAAATGCTGTTCTTTTTTTACTTTTTATTCATAAAAGAATCCAGAAAAATAGTAAAAAAAAAAAAAAAAAAAAAAAAAAACAGTCTGTGGCCTCTGACTGCACTCCCATTTGATGTTGCTGCTCATTTGCATACACTCTGCACAACTTCTGCTAACACCTACAGTACTATAGCATTACCCAGAAGCTGCAAACTTTTGTAACAGTCCCTGCTAGTAGCAGCATGCGTGAATACTAATCTCCATTAATTTGAATTCTTAGAATTCTGCCTCATTTACATGTATTAATCAATAGCTATAGGAAACAGATGCATATGAGTTTGAGCTACAGTATTACATAGTCAATTAAATCTGTCAAATCTTGGATTTATTCTATGACAAAAGTTGTTTTTTCATCTCTTGGCCTGTTAAAAACTTGCAAGCTAGAACAGATTGTACATGAGAGACAAGCTTTTCTGGATGCAATTCATCTAATCACAAAGCAGGAAGCTGACTTTAAGAAGATAAACAGATGTTTAAACAAATGAGGTATACATAACAAGGTCCAGAATCAGACATCCATAAGAAGCAGAATCATCTGCACTCATGCTGAACCATAACACATGTGCACCTGTAATTAGGCTCACTCACTCAGAATGTTTCAGTAAACAAACGAAAGGATGGTAAAGCTTACAAACGGAGAAGAAAAGTGCTTTCTGCAAGTGAGAAGAACCATCAAGAGCAGAGGGTGAAGTTAGCTAATGCAGCCCTCTCCATTAGATAACAGGGGTCAACTACAACATGTCCCACTCTCCCTTTGACCTCTAAGACAACCATACGTTTAAAAGGATGACAGCGATGCTGAATTCATCTACACTCAGATGCGGAGGAGAACAAAAAGCTGAGATGCTTGCCGACCGGTCTAACAGTATCACAGACAATTAAATGAGACGAATGAGAGTCAGGAAAATGTCAGGCATGTTTACATTAACATACTGTATCTAGACTGGGGATGTTACCTTATCAGCATGAGTCTAGCAGCCACATACTTTTTATGTGCTATTTTTTTTTTTTAAATCAAAGCCCTGTATCATTAAATGTGAGATGATTTGTTCAATTGAAAAAAATACAAAATGTGACAGATACTGTAACAATAGTCCCTTACAAAACAGCTGTGTCTCTGTAGTGTACCACATTTTAGCTCATAAACCTACAACTAACACACTAACCACCCGCAGTCCAACTTAACTAGCCTCTATTTATACTGCCATTGTCATTCTTCTCGGCACAAACATGTCTCAGTCAGTGCCATTTGCCTAGTCCAATTATTGTTGTGCTATTACCGCCTTGCTAAGCAGCCGGTAAACAGACTTTTATTGAAAAGAGGTGCTTGTGCATATTTTCTGTTGATCGTGGCAGCAGTAATTCATCAAAATGATGATCAAATAATGGAGATAAAGATCATGATGAGACATAAATCCATGCACGGTGTAGTCGAGCACATTTTAATGATGCTATTTAGATCCTCCACAACCTGGTACTTAGAAGCAACCTGTATGATTGAGAACCGTGCTACACAAATAGCACTGAGCACTATGTTTTAGGGTTTTGCGCTATTATCTATCCTTTAGTGAATCTTGTGCCAAAACAACACAACCACCGTAACCTCTACTTAGTGAAACCCAACCCCCACCCCTACCCCCAACCGTGTAGAGTATCACACATTGTCTGAGTTTAGTTCCTGGTCTGTTTGAAACAATTTAGCAGATCTAGCCATTATTGCTCCATTTGCAATTATTGTGAAACCGGTTGGCAAAAACCTTGGAACAAATAAGAACAAACATAAAACTTTCTTATAAGATAGAGGGAGAAACACAGGAAGATGCCAAAGTTAGATTAAGTGCTAGTTAACTGAACTCTGCGACTGTGTGGAGCACAGTGAACCTGCTGATGCATGGATGGCAGCGTTCCAAAGGCCTTGTAACCTGTCCTCCTTTCTTGCAGGATAACAGAAAATGGCCCTGCTCCATGAGCTAACAGCACTCATTTGTGGAAACCACAGCATCATGGTATTATTAGATCATTCCACTGATCTTAAATCAAATATTAGAGGTGAGATAAAGCTGACCTCTGAATGCTATGAAAGTGTTGGATCCAGACAATTTGCATAACGTCAGGCTGAGCGAGCATATAAAGTGGAGGACTCAGGCAAGACTTTATTCTAATGATCAAAAGAGGCACCTAATTTAGCCATACTTACCCTTTAAGCTCCTTCGTAGGTTTAACAAAGCTATTTACATCATAATACATACATTTTTTTAAGAGCAAGTAAACAAATGCGGGCTATTCATGTCTTCTGTCTTATGCAAACATTATTTGACTCTCTGGAGGTAATGGCTCAGAGCAGAATGGTGTCCGACTTAATGAACGTCATGAACAATGTCTCCCACCCTCTCCAAGGCATGTTGGCAGAAATGAAGAGTGCATTCAGCAACAGAGTGATCCGTCCACGGTGTAACAGAGGGTGCCACTGAAGGTCATTCCTGCCTACTGCCATAAGACTCCACAATTCTTCCGCTGTGTGCATGAAACATTGACTTGTTTTGACTCCTCTGCCTACAACTGTTTGTCTCAACAACTGCTTTACATTTGCTCTGTTTATAACATTTAGTACCCACCGGTTCATGTGTACGATGTATTTTTGTATATGTTGCACTGAAGTCAGTGTATGTACTGTACAGTCTCTATCCACCTATCTATTCACCCAGTCTATATAAACCCAACTCACTGATCTATCTAACCTAATGTACATACCTATCTGTGTAACATATCTATCTACCCATTAACCGACCGACTGACCAAGGTAACCTAAAGTACATATCTATCTACTTAACCACCAATGTACCCTATCTACCCCCTGATCCACCAATCTATTTGGCCAATCTATCTGCTCTACCATCTCTATGTTGAGGTAATTGAATCTTGTCGACCTGTATACATAAACTATCTATCTACTTACCCACCAGTTTATTTAACCTATCTATCCATCCACCAATTTATCTAACCTATCTAGATAGACACCCACCAGATCTGTCTAGCCTATCTACGCACTCACCCATCTGACTCACCCACCTATCTAACCACTCACCCACCAGTTTATCTAACCTATCTATCTACTCATCCACCCACCTTTCTAACCTATCTAACCACTCATAAACAGTTTATCTAACCAATCTTTCTACCCACCCACCCACCGATCTATACAGCTATCCCTCTGTCCATCCAGCAACTGCATTTGTCTTGTTCTCTTCTAACTATTATTTCACTTGGATTGAGGAGGCACATGCTGTATTAGATTATTGGTCTTTATTTTGTCATTGTTTCTCATATGAGCCTCCCATTTAAAAGTGATGAGTCCATAAAGGTGCAAGAGTATGTTCAGAAAACAGATTTAAATACTCAAATGACGTACCTTCCTGCACTGCTTGGAAAGGGTTGTTTGCATCTACAAACTCCACGGACACAGTGATCTTCTCTGTCTCCAGGATCTCATTGTTGAGGTTGAGATCTGCCACCGCCATCCGGAACACCTCATCATCCTTTTTGGCAGACTCATCAAAAATGGCCCCTAAAACAAAAGCATTTGAGGAGACTTATAATATGGTTGACAGCAGAACACAGAAATAGAAACTCAAAGTGAACTTAAGCAGAACCTAAATTACTCCATAACACATTTATCCATTATTCCTGACCAGAGCAAATTCTTGTGTGAGAGAAGCTATCAAATTTTATTTGATGCAATTTATATTTGTTTGGAGTACATATATCATGTATTGTAAAGTAACAAACACAGCTAAAATGATAATGTAATGCAAATAATAGGATATATAAATATGAAGAAAAAAACTTATCAAAATGCCTTAGAAGCAAAAAATGATAAATGACTATTTACATACTGAGAAAAGAAAAGTTAGAAAAGCCTAACACAGCATAAAAATCATCACTATATACAACATAAAATGAGTTCCGGACAGCAGTGCTGTGCCAAAAATCAACGCTTTATTATTACTCTGCCTGGCTTCATTCAGCAGCTTACTTTATTGATTCAGTAAATTAATCCTAGATGAGGTACAAGAATATACACCAGCTTTTAGGTAAAGAGACACTTGAAGACTGACAATTATTCGAGTCTTAAAACAAGCAAATAAGCACACAATGACCTGTACATATGTGCACGTCAGATAAAAGTGCATGCAGTGGAAATGTTTCTCGAAGCAATTTCATCTACACTTGTTGGTCTCTACAGATCCAGCTGCAACGGAAAACAGTATTCTGGGCTCTAAAATTGAATCTTGTATATCTATGTACAAGGAAATTGAATCTTGTCGACCTGTATACATGAGAGCTACGTCAAAAAATTGTTACCCGTCAGCGGTATGTGGGAAGTAGGCTGAAGCAGAGTATTTTCACAGTTCGTGGGGACAAATTGGTGCTCTTTCAATGAGTGGCACACAGGAGATGTTGCCCATATCACATTAGAGTCTCTGGTCAGCTGTGAACAAGCCAAGTCAAGACACTACCTGCAGGACACTGTGAACACTGTCAGGCCTTTAACAAGAAAAATCTCAGAAAACACTCAATTTGTCTCCAATCCTCTGCAAAACATCATAATGGGTCTTTTATCTGAGGACAGAATAGAGTTGCCATAGAAACAAAACTCAAGGTGGAAGCTTCTAAAGCCACATATTTCATCCGCAGTGATGGGTAATGCTGTAGAAGGGGGTATTATGCTCAAGTCCATGCGCATCTGCTTTGATTTGTTTTGCCAACTAATAAAACCATCTATAATTCAAAATTCAGTTAGGTCAGACAGAGAATCTGTTGTAACTGCAAAAACTACTTTCTTAGTGAGTACATTTGTAATAATTCTAAAACATCCTTAAAACTAGATGCATTTATTTGATGAGAAAAACTGAACTGCATAAGATATTATGCAACATTTCTTTCCTAAAATATTTTTTTCTTTAAAAAATGTAATACGTTTTATGCTGAAAAGAATTTAGTAATTCAAAATATCTTTTTTGAAAACAAGCCTTCAATATCTTCACTTGTTTCTCAAGTAAACTTACCTTGCTGTAAGGATGATTGTTTAAATATTTTTAAATGGAAAACAAGACAAAATTACTCATTAAGAAAAAATGTTTTTGCTGAGAACTTGAATGTCAATAACAAGCACCTTGTTGTCATTTCTTATTATGTTTAAAATCAGAAAAGACAGACGGCTCAGGATGCTTGAAAAATAAAAATAAAAAATGTAATGTTGAAAGGACACAGATGCTTGTTCAAATTGCGGAAAAGACTTCCTCGAGCAACTTAGGTAGCATGATTGAGAACAAAAGGTAATTCCACAATAAAGTACTCAAGGGCCTGTAGCAAGTCCTCATAAGCAACACTGGCCAGATTAATATCCTGCAGCTACTCTCAAGAGGAATAAAGCAACAGGAATCAAATTCCTGCCTGTCTTAATCAGTCCTACCCCCTATCCCGTGGGGGCTACTCTTCTTCAGATGAGTGAGAGAGTGTAAGTGTACACAAGTATGAGAGGGTAGTTGCGAATTCTGATTTACAAACTGCTGGATTGCAGCTCTAAACAGGCAAAGATGCTGCAGCTCTTGGGCAATTGAGTTGTGAGGCAAAAGATAACTTCACCAAATAAATTAAAGAGCAAGAAATAGCACTCTGTCTGGCTCAAGCCAACAGACAAAGGGGAAGCAGTATATAACAACATCAGGTCACAATAACATGGTTGGTCCTAACCATGTAGTCAAACTTTAACTATTTCCCAAGAGAAGAGACCTTCTTAAAAATCTGATAAACCTACTTTAAATCAGAATGAGAAGCAGCTTCAACAAATGGCAGCTAATCAAGGAGCTATCCAAAATAATAAAATATAAGAACACAAACTGATTAGCCAACAATTAGCAGTTTGCATCAAGTTGCCCCTGATGCAACTTCTTTCCACCAGAGCAACTTATTTATACAGTTATATACTAGTAACCAGTGTTGGTTTGATTGTATTAGTTTATAGTGAGATGCAAATTACAAACTCTTGTACGTTGTTTGATAAAATTTGCTTTTTTTATTATTATTATTATAGTTTTTTTTTTTTTTTTTTTTTTGCTAGTTGATGCTAACCACCACAGGTAAATAACTAGAGGAATAACAAAGCTAAAACTGGTTGCATTGCAATTCTGTGTTTATGAATACATAAAGAACAGTACAGTAAATGAATCTTAAATTAAAATATGATACCAATATGTAACATGAAGCAGCATAACAGATTTTTTTTTTTTTAAATCTAAAATAACCTGAAGTGGCTGAAAACATATTTAAAAATTGTTGTCCACTCTTACACAAAAAAGGGCGGTGTGGGGGGGGGGGGTGTAGTATCTTTATAAATCAACTGCATAACATGTTGGTTGTAAAAAAAAAAAATAAATAAATAAAAAAAATTGATTAATAAATTAGATTAATAACAGGCATGCTAATAAGCAACTGGTTAATAGTGAGAATTGGTCGCTACACTTAATTGTTACTAGTGCATCCTGTAGTAAAACTAGTCTGGAAATGCCATTGATCAAGTAATAGTAATTTACTGTTAAATTCAGAGGACAATCAAACGGCAAAAATCTTTGAGATCCAACTGATGAAAAATTGAAATAATTATGAACATGGAACAATGCGGCAATAATTCTGTCACACTGATGACAATAACACATTGATCTTCTCAAACAATGTCAAATTCATTGAAGGAAGAGCTTGGATAATTGGCCTTAAGCAGGGTTTACAATGTGTTCTCTCTCAGCGAACTGCCACGACCTGAAGAAAATGAAAGACGACTTTTTCCCTCCTACACTTCAGACAGAGCAGCTAGAGGCTCTATATTGGTGCACACTGTCAAGCCTGTCACTGTCTGAGAGGACCACAGCTGGGTGAAAAGTCTCTGCAGTTCACCCTGTCTTGCCAACCCTAGTAAGTAGGTTGACAGTGTAATGGAGCTAAGACATATGTTACATTTGCAAACAAATTGCTATTTGGAAACTCTCTTTGGTGAGTCTTGGGAGGTCTTTAATACCTGGAGAGAGGTATCCGTAAGCATTCATCTTAAAGGCACTGCTCACATAGCATGGTACCCCCTGGAAGCTTGCAATATGAACTTTGTCTCATGGGCACTGCATTGCCAACACTTTTCTAGAGACTATCCTTAGCTGTGATGGCAAAAGTAGCAGATTGGGGAAAAAATATATAAACTGCAGGCCAAAGGTTCTTAAAAAATAAGATTTTGAAAGCAGTTTTTTAATGCTCACCAAAGCTGCATTACATAGATTAAAAACACTGCAGAAACAGTAATAACAGTAATATGACTACTAGTTTTCTGTTTTAATATATTTAAAAATGTAGTTTATTATGGTGACAGAGAGAGCTCAATGCACTGCAACTTCAGAAAACACATGCAAATAGAAAAAGCACCAGAAAATTAAAATATCTTCATCAGATTGACAGAACGTGCTGCAAATGCTCGAAATACAAACAAATAAAGAAAAGCACTGCAAATGCTTACAACAACCAGATAAAGAAATGCACTGCAAATGAACACAATCAAATACAAAAACACAGTGCAAATACTCAAAGCACAAATAAACACACTCGAAATGCTCACAACAAAAACAAATAAACACACTGCGAATGCTCACAACACAAACAAAGAAACGCACTGCAAATGCTCACAAATCAAACAAAAAAAAGAAACACTGCAAATGCTCACAACACAAACAAATAAAGAAATGCACTACAAATGCTCACAACACAACCAGATGAAGAAAAAAGCTGCAAATACTCACAATACAAACGAATAAAGAAACGCACTGCAAATGCTCAAAACAAAAACAAATAAAGAAATGTCTTCAAATACTCACAATACAAACAAAGTAATGACTGCAAATACTCTCAAAACAAACAAAGAAATGACTGCAAATAATCACAACACATACAAAGACTTCTGCTGCAAATACTCACAACACAAACAAATAAAAAAATGACTGCAAATAATAACAACATAAATAAATAAAGACCCATGCTGCAAATGCTCACAACAAAAACAAATAAAGAAATGCGCTGTTACTCAGAATTTAATTTTTCTTTTTAATACTTTAATACTAAAAGTGTAATTTAATACTAAAAACTTAAATTGTAATAATATTTCACAATATTGCATTTTTACAGTATCAAATAAGGCTTTGATAAGCCTAAGAGACTTCTTTCACAAACAAAAAAAACAACACACTGTAAGTTAAAGTCCATTTCAACAAACTAAAACATCCACAATAAAAAAATAAAAATAAATAAATAAAAAAACTAGAAAATTTCTGTATGATGGAGAAAGATAAGAGAGGTCCAACTAGACCATACTAACCAGCCAAAACTTGACCTCTTAGGTCAATCAGATCAATACTCTTCAGTACATCAGTTAGGATCAAGTACCCTGACCCCTCTTGTGGCCTTCAGTGCTGATGAAGAAAGCTAAGCCATTGGCAAGTCCTGATGATGATGATGCATTAGATTGCAATGGCATGAGGATTCTGGATCTTAGGCACAGATTTATGGCCACAGGGGCACATCTCTAAAAAGGACGGCCGGTTTGCGGTGACACCTCTGAGACAAGGCGGATTAATGAGCTTTGCAGACCACTGAGTGCAGTAATAGCCTGATATAATATGTGATATAAAAACAGCAACACCGAGCACTGTTTATCATACTGGCAGTGGGCCGCCACGCACTGTCAGCCATTAATAACTCTCAATTTTTGCTTTGCAGTCGTGTGGACCTCTTGTCGTCTGCCAGCATGCAAACAAACGGTGCTGTTCTGGCTTTTGTTTGAGGATATATGGTGGTCTACCCTCAAGCCTGTGTCTGCATTTATTGGGCCATGGGTAAAATTTAATTAAACTGTCATGAACGACTGGCAACCTGCTGTGGTTATTTGCAGTTGTTTTTAACAAAGCCCACCATCACCATATTAAAACAATGATGACACTCCTGCTGGAAAGACCTGCTTAAATATGCTGTGTTTTGGACACTGATTCCCACCATGGGATGCTGGTGTGCAGCTGTCCCGACCGCGCTGCTAACTAGCTCAACCAGAGAGGCAAAGAAAAAGAAATGATTTACATTCAGTAAACGCAGACTGTTCTGTCCCTGTTTTCTTAATTTATTTGTCATGCAGTTTTAAGACCTCAGAAAAAAGCTTGTTTACACAATAACCATAACAACAGTTCTTGCGATATGTGTTTGCCTTTGCTGAAAAAAAGACTGGATCAGATCCGAGCATAACAATGGCTTGACAGTTCTTCAGTGTTAGAAGCTCATTCGTTTTTGCCAAGCCTGAGTGATGAAGTTCCTTTAAGGCAAATCAGTCCACTCTGAAGCCATATTTGTAACACCCCTGGGCCATGTGAGTGCCTATCAACTTGAATGGGGGAGGACTGAAATATATGTTGCTTGATAATATTGTGCTTCGTTAATATATTTCAAATCAATAATAAAAACTGACAATGGTCAATGAAAAAGAAATAAAAAATAGGATAGTTCATGATAAAAATTTAAATGTTGTCATAATTTACTTATCTTCATGTCATTCCAAACTGGTATCTGTTTTTTTCTTATGTTGAACATAAAATAAGATATTGTGAAGAATGCTGGTAATCAAATTGTATTTATTTCCCTATAAAGGGACCAACAACTGTTTGGTTTTTCAAAATTCTTCAAAATGTCTTCTTTTGTGTTCAACATAAGAAAGAAACTCATACAGGTTTGGAACGACATGAGTGTGAGTAAATGATGACAATGATGATGTTCATTTTTGGGTGGACTATTCTGTTAATGTGTGCAGTAAAAATACATTATAAAAAAAAAAAAGTATTTTTTTTTTGACCACCATATATATATTTTTACAATTGGTAGATCTGACACCTACCCTGACCATTATTTATTTTATTTTTTTCAATATATATTTAGCTACAATAAATTTATCAACAATAACGCTGATGGAAATGAACAGCTTTAAAGTTTGCTAGTGCAATCTAGTCTCCCAGACATGACAACCTTGGTACAAATTAAACTCCTTTAGCTACAATCAAGCTAAAACCTGTATTGTCAGGCAGACCAGTTATCAAAATGTCAGTTAGCTCTTTTAACTGAAAGCAAGGACTTTCATTCCTGCAATGTCCTACTGAGCCTTACAATTGGCATGAAAAATATTTTATGCCATACGAAACCAAAAACCACACTCTAAATCAAGAGGTAAAACCACTTTCATTGAAAAAGAAGTCAATGTGGGTTAATTGAGTTTAACAGAAATACAAACGAGACTATAGACACTGTTAATTTTTGTTTGTGGTTAAGACTGTTATGTATTCAGCTTTACACCAGGGAACATTCTCATTCAGGCGACTGTATAACAGCCATATTAAAGGACTGGCAGAAAAAAAAAGAAGAGAAAGACCCCAAAGAAAGCTTTCCCAGTTGTCAGCTTGACATGACCTGTGTGTGCAATGAGACACCTGCTGTGCATTACCCTTTTTGAGAGCGATTTAAAAAAATATTCCCAAAGAAGGCATTTCTTCAGCAAAAGACACTGCATGCTTCCCTCCCTCAGGCTCCGACGCACTTTCATTATTACAATGTAAATTAATTTCCCTTCATCATTAATGCATTGAGCTGCCAGGTTCCCCTGCCCCTCAAAAGCAATTTCCATCCTGCATTGCTGTCCTTCACCTTTTCCTTTTGCACACATCTTTGCTTCTGACATTTAATCAAACTTGGCTTAAATGGGGCTGCTGAGTCCTCAGACAGATGGGCACGTGAAGACATGACTCCTGTTAGAGAAGGACCCTTTGACATCATTAAGAGAGTGACAGTCCAACAATGAGTCACGCTGTCCAACAGCCGGAAAGGCGCAGAAGAAATGTTAGGAAGAGTCCAGGAAAGTGGGTTAGGACAAGAGTTATTTTCGCCTCTGTGTACAGCTCCATGATTGTTGCTCTGGCTCCCCGCAGCGTCCTCGTCGCCTGGGATTGTCACGAAGTAAGAAGCTGAGCTCACATAAAAAAAATCCCAAGGGGCTGGAAAGTTCTCACACCTGAATCAGGAAAGCGAGTTCATGGCTCTGAGGTCCAAAAAATAAGAGTATCTGTAAGTATCCGAGACTTACCGCCAGTGATTTTACATGCCTTCCCTAAGGAAACTGGTTTCTTACAGGCTTCAAAGCACCATAATGCATGCTTAATGATCTATAACAAATTCAAGAGAGCTTCAGACATTACCAGGCTAATATTTAATGACTATCATGCCTATCTCTGAGCTGAAATGGAGTCAAGTTGAAAAAAAAACTCCACATTTAAATTTAATTCACTTAACTACTCCATCAAATGCAGTGGCATTGTGGGTTTCGCATATTTAGAGTAGCTTTTGCTGTTTTATAATGGAAATTGATTGTGAGCCTCATTTGGATGCTGATTCCCCATTTATAAATTAATATTTTCCCATTGGTCCAGAATGTCAATATTCAGCATTCACCAGAGCTGCAGTGTGATGAGGCTGAATCCAGTTATATATTGATGCTTTTTTCGTCTGCCTTAAATGGTGGCATTCTTCATTAGCACATATATATCTATAGCATCATTGCCATTAAGGATTTTAAGTTGTTTGTCTGTTACATTCAAGGATGCATGAGCATATGCAGTCTAACGATGCAAGCTTGAATATTTTTTTTTCCCATTCCAGTCCTTTTGTGGACAGTTGAACTTGACATATGGGATAATACAGATGACTCAGACAGACTTCACCTTCTGCCCATTTCCGGATGGATTTTCTTTGGTATATTAAGGGTTGAGCTAAATATGACTACTGAGGTCAGAGCCATCAAGAGAACTCTGACAAGCCAAAGAATTGAGGAAATGTATACATATATATATATATATATATATATAGAGAGAGAGAGAGAGAGAGAGAGAGAGAGAGCACAGTCATGGAATGCAATATATATATTGCATTCCATGACTGCATATGCGATACACTGCAAAAAAATATTTTCATACTTAATATTTTTGTCCTGTTTTGTCCTGTTAGTACAAAAATCTAAACATTCCTAATTCACAACACATTTAACTTGAGAAGCAAAAAGATTTTATATTTAAAACAAGATAAAAAAAATAAATAAAATTCAAGATAATTTTCAAGATAAAATTTTTACCCTATTTGCACATAGTATTTCTTGTTTTGCGCACAAACTCATTTTTATAAATTTTGACATCTGAAGTAAATGTGTCTTGTTTTAAGAATGTTTAGATTTTTATACTGGAAAACAAGATTAAAAAAATATTAAGTAAGAAAATAATTTTTGCTGTATGTGGCAGATAAAGAGATTTTGGTAGACAGACTATGACGCATTTGGATGCGCCTTGTTGCCTAATTCCTATCATTAAGAAGGCAGTGTTTTTCAGCATTCAGACACATCCAGTGTGTGAAAATGCACAGGTGGTCTAAGTAATGAGCTAGAAATTTTGCTTTTTTAACTGTGGCTCTAAGTACTGACATTCTCAAGTGAATCCTAACATGAGCACCGATTCCTGTCACTGAAGAGACCAATCTATTAAGATATGTAAGGTGCATGTGGGAGAATGTTTCTAGGTCTGTGTGAAAATCAACAAGAATTACAGGTTAGAAGACTCTGACATCCTCTCTAAACCTAGACAACCCTCTCAGTGATTCTCAAACGGAGTTGCTAAGCACAAGCTTTCACTACGCAAGTGCATTTAGCTTGTTGTGACATTTTCAAGCAGATAGCCACACTCTCTGAAACTTAGGCAGGTGATGATAAACAAGGATCGTGACACTTTAAGTAGGTTTCTGTGCTCAGTTAGGCATCTTTAACAGGTCTTAAGGCTATTTTGAATAAGGCAGCATCACAGACTGGCAATATTCCCTTATTTATAATGCAAATCCATCTCGGCTGAGAGGTAAATTATCTGGAAGACACTGATGTAATTCGGTGAAAAATTCTGCATGAGAAGACACAGCCTTGCTTCACTCAGTCTGGGGTGTCAGAGAATGGAGGACGAGGAGGAGGGGAGGAGGAGGAGGAGAAGAGAGAGATGGGATGGATTAATTTAAAAGCAGGTTGGTCAGCTCCTGACAAGCTTGGCTGAAGATATGCAAGATCTAACACAATGCGCCCAGGCTCATCATCCATCATCACCAAGCACATCAGGCATGAGCAGAAATGAGATCAAACCTAAAAGGTCCACTGACAGCAACCACTCGACCAATATGGGATTCTCTCTCTCTCTCTCTCTCTCTCTCTCTCTCTCTCTCTTCCCCCCTGACCACGTACCTCAGAGGAGCTCAAGGCCCAGTTTACTTCCTTCTCTTGTACAGAGGGTCCATTTAAAGCATGAAAGCTTTTCAATGGAGTAAAGTATTTAAAAGCCGTTTGACCTTCCCCTGGTGACCTGCGTTTGATTATGTGTGTTACCAACCAAGGTGCTACTTGAAAGTGTAGCCGCGCTTGTGCGATGCTTCATTTAAATCACAGAGAGTCAGCACAAACGTAACAAACCCTCGTCTCTTGTTTTATTCATCACTGCAGTAGAAATGGGTGGCCTGGAGGACAAGAGAGTGGGGGAGCAGAGGAGATGAAAAAGCAAGTTCTCCCAGCCAGCAGTCTCTACGCAAGCCTCAAGTTCTCCACTCGCCCACAGTCTAACAGCTTTGCAGCTCCACATATAATATTCAGAGCAAATTGAGGTCAAATTTATAGTGGACAAACAAGGGGGAGGTGTAAAACAGCATTTTGGAGATGAAAATGAATTCTTGCACCTACAGTACGTAGGAATAAAAACTGCACACTGCCCAAAAAAAAAAAAAAAGTTATTTATTATTTATTATTTTGTGTTCCAAAATATATAAACATATTTAAAACAATAAAGATTTTCTTGTGAAGCAAAACTTAAAATACTATTATATTATATTATACTATCTTAAATAATTTGTAACATTATAAAAGTATTTTCTTCCATCAATTACAAAATAATAAAATAAAAAAGAATTTGACTGGAAATTATTGACTTATTTTAATTATACAAATATATGTGTGTTTGTATCTACATATTTACTTACTGAAAAACAAAATGTCTGAAAGTTGATCAAGGCTCTCCACCCTCTCTTAATTGGCCCGACACACTTCAGAAGCATTTGTTGACACACTGAATAATCTTACTCTAATAGAAGAGCACTTCATTTGACAATTTATTTAACAGAAAGGTAAATCTGATCAAATGCTCTTGGTCACATCTAAAGTGAGAATGATTTAATCTTACTCAAATGAGGGTGTGGATCTTGGTCGTCTCAGCTTTCCTCAGTAAAACCTCACTAAAACAAAATGAACAGTCCAACCCATTTCAGATATCATATTTCACAAGTAATCAACATGTATTAGCGGTTCAAATTGCATGTGAAATTGTAATCGGAAACGGTAATCACCTGTTCGTCCACCACAGCATGCAATGAATTTGCTACTTCCACTGGATAAGGATCCTCAGACAAACACACTTGCACCAAACCACAGAGAGAAATTAAATTACTATCCTTATTATGATAAACAAAATGAAAGGGAAACATTTTATCATTTAATTAAAGGAATATAGATGCAGAATTATTGTTCAGCCTAATGTTTTTTGTATAGGTCAGCATACTCTTCAACCCTCTGGAGTCTAAGGGTATTTTTTGGGGCCTGGAGAAGTTTTGTCATGCCCTGACATTTGTGCTTTTTTCAGTTTCTTATAAATACCTAAATGGGTAAAGTCTAATATCATTGTAATCAGTACAAACTGGGCTATAATAATATGTGAAATGCATGTATGTACATGATTGTATTTTTGAGAGAAAAAAACAAATATGTGTGGTTAGTGAAAAACTAAAAATGTTGAATCACTTGAATAAGGCAAAAGAAACACATAAAGAACATTGGTTTCCAGGAACCAATGTCCTTTTCCTCATCTGTTTATAGGTCCATTTACATACTTTCCTTTAATCCAAGAGAAATTTTATTTGTGATTGTGGAAGCTCTCCTCATTGCAGCCAGCAACAATTCTTTTTTAAACACAATGGCAAAATTCAAGTCGCACTGAACATATATCATCCTGTTAACAACGAACACAGACATTCAGGTGAGGTTGCTTTAGCAGCCAGCCAAGAGCTGGAAAAAATGATGAAAGGGACAGAGTGCTTAGCATAACAAAAGTCAAGCATTTACATAAGCACACACTGCTTCTATGGGTTATTTCTGTGTAAACAAGGAACAAAAACATCATTGTGATGAGAAATGACATTGTCAGCATGAAGAAAAAAGATGAATCCCTGCCAATGCAACATTAGTTTTGAATGAGTCATGCTGAAATAATACTTCTTGGACTGATATACTGAGATCAAAGAACTGACAAGAAGTTTGGAAACTCCTGGACTACATTTTGATGTGGAAAATGGTTCACCAGATTTATATGTTTTTTAAAGGAGGACAAAACCAAACAAGTTTGAGAACCACTGTGTTACTGTATAAGCATAAAAAGTGATAAGTATTGCATAATACTTGCAATACTCTACAAGTATTGCAAGTCCTGTTTTGTATTTAAAAAAAATAATAAATAAATAAATAAATAAATAATGTATGGAGCCAACACTATTAAAATACATAATTTTTGTAATTATTGTGGGGGGAAATGTGCTGAATTGATTCATCCTAACTATGGCTAAATTATCAGTGGAGCAGAGAGTACTGCACTATTTTTTTTATTTTTTCCAGAAAAGCTTATTAAATTAGTCAAATGATTTTAGCAGAAGTGACAATTTATCATGCTAATGTATTTTCTATCAAGATTAAAAAAAAAATTTCCCCACTACCTGAGCATTTTGCTGTTCATTATCTTCTATCTTTTGAGTTAATCACTCACATAATAAGTTTTAACTGACTCACTGCCAATGGTCAATGTCTTTTACCGTCTAAAAACTTTTTATTTACATATTTACCCGAAACACTTTTTAAAATGTAACTGTAATAAGGATTTCTGGGGTTACAGACGGTTACATTTGTCCAGAAATTCATCCTACACATATTCCAATTAACAAAATAATGTAAATCACAACTTTAATAGTGTGACGTCTCATTATTTAATCCAGCCACAAGTTCATTTTCCTGCATCTTTTTTATTATTATTATTATTAGGTGGTACGTGTGTCAACAGAGGATGCTGTGAAAATCTCTTGTGTGTGCACCGGATCCCTTCTGAGCAAAATTTGTGCAAACGTATGCAGGCTGGTTATCCCTTTGAAGAAGAACATGTAATCCTTGAATCATTAAAATACCGTCATGAGCTTCAATAACAAAGACATTAATGGAGAGAGAGGCTTTTGTAAGAGGAGGGATAAGCATGCTCTCATCTCGAGCACTGATGTATCCATACAGAGTGTTGTACTGTATTGTACTGTTTCCCCCGAGCTGTCAGGAAACCTGAATCCAGGCTTGTCTGAGAGGTCCCAGTTTTCCAACAGTATTACAAGATGAAAAAAAAATGCCATCTGTTTCAAATGTTTGTTTGTTTGTTGTTGTTTTTCTTTGGCATGCACACCACCTAATGAGAAACGAGTTCATGCATTTATCTGTGGAATAGCAAAGTGAGAAAAAAAATTAACTTTTATGAAAAACAGATTAAAAAAATTAAAAACAAAACTTGGCTAGCAGGAGGCACATCCCAGTAAAAATACGGATGGATCAGCTTTGTAAAGTTCAATATTTCTTACATTATCAGTTTATTCGCTATAGTTTAGAAGATGATAATAAAATATGTCAAGAACTCAGAGGTAAACTGTGTCAGAACAAATTCACCTTGATAATGTCAGATAACTTTGATTGAAAGGAATTTAATGAATTTGGTTGAATAGCTGTCAGCTGTTAAATTTAAGTAAGTTACCAGTTTGACAAATTTTCGACCAATTACTAAGCAATGCTCAGTTTTGTTCAGACTGTGGTGTAAAAAGTTTGCATTAGCAATTAAAGAAAAAAACGTGGTCACTTCAAAGTGTCTGAATAATTTTTGGACCCACATTTTTAGTACATTTTACTGGTAGTCCATTGTATGAAGAATTTTTGGGTATAATATGTCTCAGTGTACTTTATTTTGCTATCCTCGCATTCATAAATGAACTGTAGTGTCCTGCACCCACTAGTATTAAAAACATAATAATAATTATATAACTAACTATAATATCTAACCTGATATCTGAATATTTTTTTGGTTTGACTGTATATATTAATATATTATTCTAACTTTTTAATACTACAAAACAAAGTGTAGAGTACTGTATAGAATGATACTCTATACGGTCAGTTAGACTTTACAAACAATAGGACTTTTCAGAGTTTTGTCTAAGAAAGAGGGACATTTAGGACAAACCAATTTTCTAGAATAAACCAGACATCCCAGCACTCCATGACAGGGTTGTGTAGGACGACTTAATTTACAGAATAATTCACTTTTTAATCACTACATAGGAGAAAGAAGATGGGCTGTATAGAACAAACTGATCCACTACAATCAACAGACTTTTCAACATTTTATTTGAGGGGGATTGTTAAGGACAAACTAATTTACTAGAATCAATAGGACTTTTGGAAGCTACGTATAAGAGATAGAGCTGATTAGGACTATCCAATTCTCTAGAATAAACCAGACTTTGCAACACTACATGTGAAAGGTTTATTTGGGACAAACTGAGCTACTAGAATTAATCACATTTTCCAACTCTCCATTTGAAAATGAGGACAGTTTAGAACGAATCAGCACACAAGAATCAGTCTGACATTTCAGCATTTCATATGAGGTGATAATGCAACACAACATTACATTGAAAACAGAAATAGAATGTGGTTTCTTTGAAAAAGTATAGCTCGTTAATGGGAAAACTATTTACACTACTGAAACATTTTGTAAAGAGAAAAATTACACAGTATGTTTTTCGACTTTTTGGTTGGTTGGTTTGGTTTCCTCACTCGTTTTTTTTGGATTGAACAAGATGTGCAAGAGTGCCCACAAGAGAAAAATTACAGCACACAGCACACAAACCACAAAACACACATCTTGTAGTTTGAGCTTCAGGTGTCAGACCCTGTGAACACACACGAAAAGCTTAAAGCTCTGACTTTGCCCAAGGCACCTGAGGCTGCCTGTGCTGAAGTGAGCTATCAGGGCAGAGTTCATCCTGCCACAGAAATGCCTGAAAGCCGCATGCCAGAAGTGTTCAATAATGAACACACAGTGGGTTGTGGCACCACATTTTAGTCTTTACCGCTCTCTATTTCCGTCTCCACAAAATGTCAGTCAGGCCACTCACAGACGAGGTTATTTCTTGAAGCGCATCTAAGAATAAACAAATTAAAACATAATAATCAAATCCCTGAGCCCCCGCCCACCTTTAAACACCCTTTTCCGGCTTTCAATAATAGTTGACGTGTTTCGCAGCGAAGCATATATCTGTGGCGAAATACATCCAAAATATATGGGAAATGTCATGTCGCTCTGAAAAAGACGAGGGAGGATGAAAGGAAGTCGGTGAGTTTTGTGCTCCTCTGAAAGCAGAATCCACCGAAGCTGGTTTGTTCTCAGCTCAGGCGGGAGTAAATTGCCAAACCTCTGAATAAAAGCTCTATCTGCCATTGACAGGCATGATAGAATACTGCTGAGTGTCTCACCTCCAAATGGTGTCGGCTTACGCCTTTTATCCGACACTGTTAGCACGGTGAGATTTACACATACGCTACAGTGCTCCTTAAAGATTCTCTGTGAAACAGATGGAACCAGACTGCCCTTGGTCTCTCATACTTCCTCTTTGAGGTCTCCCAACTCGCTTTAATCATATCCAGATCGAGATCAAATGGTGCACATGGATCTCATTGTAAGACGCTGGCAGAGCGTCAGGACCGAACATGATCCTCATTAGAGTAACTAATACTCAGAAATGATTCCTATATCCCTCCCTGGCACTGAATGTATTTGCACTGTATTATAGAGCAAACATGTTCACTGCATTGCATAACCCTGACAAACCGCACATGTGATATACTGTATGGCACGTGTAATGTCAGATTCAGAAAACACTGATGCCTCCGTCGCTGCTACAGGGAATTGCACATGCTTTTGCCTGGAGGAGACAATTGAGATGGAAGAATGTGGAAGAATCTCACAACTTAATATTCTGTGCGAGAAATGCACTCTACATTCACATACCACAGAGGGATTTTAGAAATTAAACCCACTTTCCCGCATTCTAAACAGTACTAAGGATCTGTTAAATCATCTATCAATGTAATATGAGGTTAATGAGGTTCCTGTATTCCAAAGACATTATAAATATCTACCTTATCATTCAGAGCAAGCCAGCATGTAAAGCTGCATTCTGATATCCATTCTCGTGACTAGAAATTTGGTTGTGCCAAATACCCAGGGGACCCCTCCTAAAGCCTGTGGAGGAATGAGCAAGATTCTCCAACGTAATAATTTACATAATGATATAAAGAAGGCGATTCATTTCATCCCATCATGCTATGGAGACTATGACCCAGTTTTGGATATTTAAATGGGGATTTGATATGAAGGGGCATATTAATTGGAACAGATGCCTTCTCAATTATTAACATCTCGCACAGTAGGCATGTATGAGCTGAATCTACCCGTTGTACATCTCATTCGATGCTCAAGATGAGGTCTTAATCAAGGTACAGTATATGCAGATCACATCCTATTAAATGGTAATGTGAGCAGAGGGATGTTTTCCATTGAACTTTCTGTCGATGGTCCCTCTGGCTGCAGACGATCAAGAGAAGCCTACAGCAATAGTATTAAATCAATACCACATGGAGTGGAGGACAGTTACAACAGTGAACTTAGAACACTGATGTTACAGTGAAACTTTGAACAGCAATCAAAAAGTGCCAAATAATAATGTTACATAATAGTACACAAACTCTAAAATCCAGAAATATGATTAAAATTCTCTATTAAAATCTTTGTTAAATGCCATAAAACTAACAATTAGACATGTATCCCATTTGTATGCCACTCCAATGCATTTGTAGGAGATTCCCTTTCAGATGCATAATATATGGGAGGAGAGTATTAAAAGGAATCAAGCAACGTGGTTTACTGACATTTGCGCTCATCAAATTACTGGTATTGGTGCCAATATTTAATGCACAAAAAATCATGTCTTAAAGCAGGCAGTAATTTCAATATGTTCCCCAACCAATAATCCCTGAAATACGACCCCTCAGAGTCTTTTGTGCCAATTGCAACCCTACTGGCAACAGGTCACCCAAAAAAAGACAAAAGGGGAAATAAATTCCAAACTACACATTTAAACTGCGTTTAAATCATTATCAAAAAATGTCCATAGCTGAGTGAAAATTCACCATAAACTGCTCATGTGAGTCATCAAGACATCTTCTCGCTACATTTTCTACAACCAAAAGGTACTGTAATGTTGCGACACTGCTGTCACCATTATCTCAGTGGAGAGCAGAGAGAAGACCACCATTTGATGTCTGTAAAATGCAGTTTCCCTATTACTCCTGCAGCACATTACATCCAATATCTCCGCCGGGATCATTCACATTGCTGTCTCTATGTCTCCTGGAAATTTTACACACAGATGACTTCATGAAAAAGAAACACTGCAAAGTTTGCCAACTTACAGGTAGACAGGAGCCAAAATCCATCATTATCTGAAAACAAAAACTTTGCCCTTCAGCCACTCACCAGACGTGCTCTTAATAGCAATGCAAAACAACATATGGACATGTCCACAAAATCTAACCCAACACAATGCTTCCCCTTGACCTCTGAGCCCAAGCCCGCTAATTCTTCTCCAAATCAAACTGCTTGACCCCTTCCCCTCCCACTGTTTTTCTGTGAACTCCCGCATTTGGATGGAATAGCATTGGCATGTTTTCTGTATATCAGAGCCCTAGTCCAGGGCTGAGTGGCAGGGTGGTAAATTTCCTTTATGTTGTCATTACTTATGGGGAAGAGCTTCTCGTATCAGCCACACCAGATGCGTTCGAGTTACTGCCATAGATCAAACTCCATGACTTCTGCTTGGGGCCGAAATAGCCGGCATAATAACATGTTAAAGCAAGTCGAGACGGCTCAACAAAGAGTACTCCACCTAGATGCTATTACTTATTGTGTCTTGAGTCTGGATGTCCTTGAGACAGAGAGTTTATCACCTAGCCTTGGGTAGATCCTCATAAAAACATATGGCAGAACACATTAAAGTGTCACTGAAAATGTACCTAAAGTGGTCTGTCTCTAAAGAGGGTAACTAGCAAATCAGCAAACAACCAGAAACAGCCAAGACCAAGCTAGTTCTTAAAGTGACATTCCTCCTTCTTCTTCTTTTACAGTTGTTGAACTTCTATACAATGAAAGTTACAATATCTTCTTTTGTGCACCACAGAAAAATGTCATACAGGTTTGTAACATCATAAAGGTGAGTAAAGGATGAAATAATTATATATTTAGGGGTCACTATCCCTTTAAGACCTTGGATTTCAGGATTATAGGAAATTTAAAAGGCTGTTAACTTCTAATATTGTATCAAAACGCATGGCGTGAATCCCCCCTCCCAACACTCAAACTTCCTTCTAGCACCTCTCATACCCCCCGTCCACGTCCGATTCCCCACTGTGTGCTCTCTTCATTCTTCCCTCTCACTCCTTCCATTTCCTCTCCTTGTTCTTACAATGAGAACTCTCTTATCATTTGCAGTTTGGCTCCCACTGAGAATGTGAAGGTCAGGTAGATATGAACGTCTCACATTTTCCACACAACCCTGCAGGAATCAGGCAGGTGTTTCTACTTCATGAAGGGGCTATTCCAGGTATGGTCAGACTGAACAAAATTATCCAAATATGAAAACATATCCAATTTTAAAATGTGCTGTAGGTTAATGGACATTTTTGTGTCTGAAATACAATGCATTTTGTGAGTGCATGAGTACTTAAATGTTTTACTTCATATGAGAAGTGCTGACTGGACTGCTAAGAAGTAACAAATGCATTTAATGGTTCAAATGGAATATCAAGAGTATACCAACTGAGATTTCAAATATGCTGTGAAACCAATACATTTACTGGGAATTAGTGCATTAATGGCAAGTTGTGACTTTTAAATCACACACATTTGGCTTAAATGATGTCAGAAGTTTAATTTTTGGTTCCCTTTTAGTTATCACTTCACATGTTTAATAGAGCCTGCCATTTAAAAGCTATTTTCAGTGTAGGTTTTACATATAAGACATTTTTAACATTCTTTTTTTGATTTTTAGTTCAACTGCAGAGCAAGAAATATTCAAAGTTGTCACGTGATTACAAAGCCAGACCAATCAAACACGTAGTACACTTACTGTAACTGCAGTACCGAAGGGTACATCTGTGTCTTTTAATAGAAGAAATGACGTTTAAACCAGGACATGAATATGCTGTGATCACATCTCATTTCATGTAAACCACATTCCCAAGAAAAGGTCAGAGATGCAGTCTCTCTAATATCTGTTTTGATCTGCTGCATTCTTTGATTCATAGAGAAGAGGAGATTTTGCGAGTAATCCACGATCAAAAGGGATCTGAGCGATTGGTATTACTGGGTAATACAAATGTAAGGTGGGATTTAATCTGTGTGTTTGTGTGTCTCAGTGCGCAGACTCTCTGTGTGACAACCCATGAAAAGCAGAGTTTGAGTATAATAGAGATATTCCACAAATATCAGCGGTTTGCAGAGATCCGATCACTCCTGATACAGTGCTTAATCTTCCCCCTATCTGGACGCTTGTCGATATAAAACAGTTTTGCAGTTAGACAGCGAGTGCAACCTGCTTTTCAACTATGCAGCAACCTCTGGAGCTTCAGGACCTGTGATACAAGGAGCTAATCCTTAAAACTCGTTAGCCACTTGACCATCGTTTGTTCCTTTAGAAAGACAGAGGCCGGTACGATTGGTCTGTTATAAAAAATTCACTACCCGTTTACTTGAAAAATCTCTCATCATGCATTATGTAAGACAGCGAGATTTCCACGCCTCGAGCCTCTCACCATGTCGCCAATGCTGAGAAGAGAGCATCTGCTGCTGGGAAACTGCTGGCTACAGCCGCTGGAAAACTCTTCGCCCCAGTGCTCCTCGTTAACCTTCAACAGCTCTTCTACACTCTGAGGAGCGAGATCAGACGAACGCTGAGGAAAACTCCCAAAACTGACTGATTGGATTTTTGAAGAGATATAACAGAATCAGTCAAAGTCCAAGGTCTTAATACAACTTGGGCATCAGAAGTCAAAACGTTTCTGATAAATAAATAAGCATTTTCAACATTTCGAGCAGGGCATGAATATCCTTTTTCCTGCGGTTAGAAGAAAAGACCAATGAGATTCAGTGAGATCAGCATCGAGGCACTCGAATGTGAATTTCCATCCAAGGGCGGGAACATGTTTTCAACGTGGCTGGATTTAAGTCCTCTCAATAGTGCGACCCAGGTGTCTTCCACCCCCTCCTGTTTGTCATTTCACAATCCCACATTGTAACCTCTGTCGGAGGGCTCTGTTTGGCCTAAAAGCCAAATAAGAAAAATGAAAAACTCTCCACCCAAGCGCATATACACAGCCAAATAAGAAAAATAAAAAACTCTCCACACAAGCGCATATATGAAAACGCCGCCTCTGATGTGGAGGTATTACATGTTTTCTCATTTTTCATTTATGAAAGTCTTGGCTTTCACACCAATGAGATATGAGGTGGGCATGGGGGAGGACAACAGGAAATCATTCCATAGGGAAGAGAAAATATGAGCAGGGACTGTAGGTACAGCCTTTTTTAGTATTATGAAATATGTTAATCTAAGAGAAGATGAGAACACACATACATATATAGACTAATGCTCGTACACCATTCTGAATTCCTTCATTTGAATTTGAGACAAACAGGATGCAGAATTGTAGCTTGCCTTTAAGAATGCAAATGTATTAACATTCAATGAAATTAAAACTAATTTTTAACTAGAAAATAAAAATTTGTCAATAAAAAGTAAGAATGTTAGACTAAAAAAGCATTGTTTCAAAAAAACAAAAAACAAACAAACAAAAGAACACTTAACAGGGAACTTTGTGCATTTATAGATTTTCAAAAAACTGTATAATTTATAAGCTTGTTTACTCATGAGGACCAAAACATTTTCACACAAGGACGATTTCAGATCTTTTCATCTTTGTGGGGGCATTTTGTCCCCATTATCATAGGGTTTTTACCAGGAACCCACACACACACACGTGTGGGTGTATATATTATCAAAAAGATACATATTACAAAGACAAATACACATGAGAAGCAAAACTGTAAAATGAAATCATATAAAGCTTGAAACACATAAAAAATGGAAGAATATGAAGTGCATCTTGTTTCATTTGTCCATGTTTCAACCATAATCCTCCCTAAATTAAGTAAGGCTTTGAAAGAATGTTTAGATGCTGTCCTGGAAAACAAGAAAAGAATATGATTGTTTTTGCACAATAATATGCAATGAAATTTATGTGAAAGACCAGACTCTTACAATATTAAAAGGCAACCATAATTTAGAATTCACTGCTCTCTTCTGTGATTGTTCAATCTCAACTACAGTTTGCCTCTCCGCTTGGATTATATAACGTATATCAATATGCACAGGCTCTGTATGCGTACCTAAAAATAAAACACTGTGCACAATCACATGCCTCTTTATATCGCATCCTATAAAATACAGTACCTACATAAACATCCTGTCTCTTTCCTTCCAAAGCGCATTGCTCTATATGCGCCGACTTCTTGGGAGGAAGTCAAGAATATCCACTTTGGTTCAGCTACTCAGCTGAAATTGCTTTTTATGATGGTGTGGCAGGCAGTGAATCTTTTTTATATGTTTTCTATAAGATATGTAAATGAAGTCAGAGGACAGTAGAAAGGCGCTACTGTGTCTTAAAGGAAGTGTGGGGGAAGTCCTCAGCCACGGAACAGCAATTTCACACCTGTCATTTACAACATGGCCACTCTAGAGAACCATAAGACCCCGGGAGAAACTCTTCAAAGGAACTTCCTGTTCCTCTACTGCTCTACTCGCAGGTAGACTTGACACATGGCACTTTAATTTCACCCTCCAAGTGATTTTCAATCAGCGTTGCGATGCGAAATGCGATGAGCAGATCTTCATAACATCAAGTCTAGGAAACAAACATGCAAAGACTTACATTTCACATCAGGACACATCTCCATTTCCTAGTTTTCAACATGAATATTCTAATAAACCCTGAAAACACATTAAACTTATGATCATTTGACCTTCAATGGCTCTCCAAGAAAAAATTGATTAATTCAGCAAAAGTCGGGATTCAAATCAAACCGAATATGATGACCAGTCGTGCCGGCCAACAAACCGTAGTTCCAATTAAAGAACTACGCTCTACAAATTAACATTCCACTGTGACAAACCAATAAGCGACTGTTGTAAAGTCAACCGTTTATGATATTGGATTTACTGCAGTGCCACAGATAACTGCCATTTTACAACTGAAGTAAATAAAAGAACTAAATGCAAAAATCTACAAGCATAAATGTCATTAAATACAGTCCTGGGCATCCGACAATAAAATCTCTAATTATACATCAACACTGATGATATTTCGGTCATGAAAACAAATAAAGGATAATAGCTGCAGCAAAACTAGTTGAGAAAATGTCTTGTGAAACGCATTCTAATGCATCTGTGCGTCCACCTGAATAGTTCGCAATAGGATGGCATTTAAGGAGTTGTGATTTTCATTAATATCAAGGTCGTGCTCCAAAGTAATTCCTTCACAAAAGACCTTCCGAGGTGCTCAAGGACACCATAAGCAGCATATTTTCAGACAAAACTACATTTGCATCACAAAAGGACAGGATCTGAGCACAGTCCTCCTTATGATAAAAGAAAGAAAACACAGAGAAATCATTCCCCGTGACTGGGGCTCGCAGTCGATGCACTGCCACCTACACACCAACACTCAATCTACATCAGCATTGCTCAACAACGGCCTTGCGTTCCTCTGACCAGAATAGAATTCAATAAAATTCCACCAAGCTTTCGGTACCTACCCTGGGTGGGAAGGAAAAGCAGAGAGATAGAAAAATGTGGGAGGGGTGAATAAACACAGGTGTATGCAGACATGATACATATCATTCATAAGACCGGCTCAGACTTTGTTATTTTTATCCACGATTTGGTCGTTTGAGACAAATTTGGAAAATCCTAAAATATTTCTATAATCCTATAGTCTAAAATCTGTAGTCACTGGTTTGACATTTTCACCGACAGTGAATTAATGGCCGTTGCGATCAAATTTTACCTCCGATGAAACTGTCAGTGTCAGAGGATTTGGCACACAGTCCTTCTGTGACTTCTCCTTTTGACGAATGTCAAACTGTCTTCGTTTTTCAAGACAAGCCATGATCAGAATTAATTCTAGAGATTTAATCTAACCACTTAAACCTGGCGCTCTTGTCCTCCGCTCACGGGATTCATATTATATATATCGCCTTTGCTATGATAAATACCAGTTGCATTTATTATTAAGTCAATGACATTTACAGTATTATTTCATTCTGGAGAGTGATGGAGATGCTAACCAGGTATTGCTTACTTATAAAGTGACCATAAACCTTAACTCTTTTTCAGTTAAATAAATGTCCCATATTTTAGTTCAGCAATATATATTTTATATATTTTAATTGAGATCTTTTGGTACTAAATACTATTTGTTTAATAATTATGGTCCATTAATGACTTAAAATATATATATTTTTTCTAGTATTTCTATTACTTATATCACAATTAGTGTAGTATTTAAGGTTAAAATAGGGAAATGGTTTAAAATTCCAATGCAAAGAGGTAAATTAGAGTCATTTTGTGGTCACAAAAAAAAAACACATTCATTTGTAATGCCATGTTTAACCCACAATAGGTACCCACTATAGGTACCTGTAAGGCTCTCTAGAATATTGCAGGTTACACCTGCATACTTATTTTTAAGTTGTCATTTGAAGAAATATTAAGACATGAATAATCACTACATTTTTAAATGTGAAATTGTAAAAGTTAACTTACATAATTGTTTTATGATATAAGTATGCATAGTGAATGCAAGTAAATACTGAATTGAACCACAAGTTTAAAATGGTGCTTAAAAAGGCATTCAACAAAATATTTGTATCCCCTTTTATGTACAGTAAATACATATGAATTCCCACCCCCACCCCACACACACACACTCCAAAAAACAAAAACAAAAATCTCACTCCAAGCTGATTTGAAAAGTTGGCAACCCCGTATATAGTTTCAAATTCAAACTATGCTATTCCTCACAAAGCAGTTGAGCTTCTCTGGATCAATAGAGTAATCTGCTCCCCTTTTGTTACTACGCCAAGACTTTAATCAAATGAAGCAGAGCTAGACTGGCACAGCGCTGGTGTAAATCTGCGGTCCTCGTGTAGCTTTGCTGTAGGGCAGCAGCAAGCGACAAAGAGCACGCTAGAGGTCACGTCTCGCTGGCATCTCGGGTGAATCAAAGTACACGAGGCCGAGAGAGCCAGACCCGAGCTTCATGCAGGTGCATGTGGCCGAGGTGTGCCCTCTGGGTGACAGCTGCAAGATAATCACCAGGTTTTTTTCTTTCTGAATCAGCTCAACGCACATACACACACATCCTAGGGTGGAAATCTCTTCTGATGATGCTGCGGTGGCCCTTGCCAAAGCTTGTATGTTTCCATTTACAATCAGTCTGTAAAGGATAAATAGTGATTTCTGCATGTGACAAGTTGTGAAAAAAATGTAAATAAAATAATAATATATATTTTTTAAATAAGTTTAATAAAGAAAAAATAAGTTTGGAGTCATTAAGAATTTTTCTTTTCTTTTTTCTTTTTCTTGTTAGCATGGTTTCATTAAATTTATGAAAGTGACAGAAAATGAATTTATGATGTTACAAAAGTTTTCAATTTCAAATAAATGGTTTCTGTTTAGCAAAGAATCCTGTAAAAAAAAGTATCGCAGTTTCCACAAAAACATTATGCAGCACAACTCTCTTCAAAAACATTTTTTTGAGTTTAAAATCAATGTAAAATCAACATATAAGCAATTCTGAAAGATAATTTGGTACTGAAGACCCACTGGAGTAATAGCTGGTAAAATTCAGCTTGTGCCATCAGAGGAATAAATTAAATGTTAAAATGTATCAAAAATCAAAACATTTTAATTTGCATCAATATTTTACAAGATTAAAGTGACTTCTTTCAAAATAAATCAATCAATCAAATCACTCACTCACTGACTCTCTTAATCAGTCAATCAAATC